>NC_056739.1:117894765-118194765 GCF_019279795.1 Protopterus annectens
TAGGTGAAACACAAATCACCTCTGAGCAATCTGTACGATACCGAGTAGAGTGATAGTGATTTGAACCTGTCAGCATAGGACAGGTATTGGAGACCATGGATTTTCTTTGTGAGGTATTTCAGTGGCCTTTTCAGTTGGTGCAGATGTTTGGAGAGGTACATACCAAATGGGGCATTATACTCAATTATTTGTCTAATGAGGAAGGACTGTAGGGAGGTAATAACCTCCTTTTTTCTGGATGCAATCCCTTTACTTATGAGATGAACCAAGTAAAAGGCTTTTCTGACCACTGCCGCTACATGATGGTCGACTGTGAGAAAGCACAAGCAGCAATAACTTCCTGATGACATTTGTATATGGTACTATCTAGAAATATGTTCAGTGATGCCCTGGGAAGCTCATAACAACTTCAAAAATTACTTGGAACTGTAAAGGTTGCAGGTTAGAAAGTCTTTCAAATAATCCAGGAATAAAAGATGTAGCAAACTTGAATAAGAACTTTAATATGAAAAACAGCTGCACAGAAGGAAAATACCATAAACACTTAACAGTATCACCATGTTTTCCTCCTACACTTAGGACTTCTTCGGATACTGAATTAACCAAACACATGCATTTTTATAGCAAACGCAATCATCAGGTTTCATTAATTAATTTATTAAACACCTAAAAACAATTACTAGTCCTTTAAAAACATCTAAAACCGTATCCATAATGAATTTTAAACCAAAAAAATATATAAATGACTAGAAAATGTTTACATAGTAAAATAACTAATACTTATAACATTTGTATTACATATGTATCTCATAGCAGACTGAGGGGTAAAAGCACTGTTTAAACTTATAAAATCAGAAGATATCTGGAATATATTTCCCAAACTGTTTTCTTAATAATTTAATTAAAACAATAAATATTAAGTATCTAACTACTACTTGCAGTCATAAAATTTCAGCCAATAAACTTTACATACAATATAAAATATGGTATATATATATAGCCTACTTAAAAAAAACTGAACTATTCTACCCTCTAGTGGTCATAGAAATAACTCAAACATTTTCTTTAAAATCGTAAAATAAGTGTGCGACTTAATGTAAAATAATTATTCAGCCAGACACATATGTGGTATAGCTAGGCGTTTTAAACTGATTATGTTATTATATTACCAAACACATGCTCATTCATGCTGTTTTCTAGCCTTATTATGTTACAATATTGCCAGGCGCTTGTTCACTGATGCTGTATTATAACATAACCCAGTGTTCAGTGACACTAGGATTTCCGGCCACAATGTGCCATTTTATTACTAGATACATCCTGTGATTCTGGATGTTTTAACCTCATAGTGTTATGACACTAACAGACAGATATTTAGTAATGCTGAATCATCAAAGTTCAGTGGTTTATGACATCGCCAGCCATGTGCTCAGTGATACTGTATGTTTTAGCCTCATTATTTTATGACATTGCCAGGCACATATTCAATGATGCTGAATGTTCTAATCTCATTGTATTATAAGATTATCAGACACATGCATCGTAATGCTGCTTCTTGTAACCTCTTTGTGTTGCACCTTTACATGATCCTTGCTTACTGATGAACAGTGTTTTACCCTCATTACATTACGACAGTACAGCACAGATGTACATTGATGCTGGATGTTATAACCACACTGTGTTTTGTTATTATCACAATCATCTACAGTGATGCTGAGTTTTCTAACCTGAATTCTTTATGACACTGTGTTATGACACTATCACATACATGTCCAGTGATGCTGGCTATTTTATTTTCATTCTGTCATGATCTTTTACCTTGCATCAAGTCTTGTCCTCTGGTGTTCCCATTGTTTAAATCAGAATGGGTGTAAACAATCTGCTGAGTTGAACAACCAAATGGTTTAAGTAAACTGTTGCCGCCAAACTCCTGACTTGCTGGATAATTAATCCTCGTCTCACACTGCCCAGGGGTAGTCCCCTGACAAAAGGAATCCCTCCTATTCGCAGTCTGCATTATTAGTTGAGCTCAATGTAGTTGATCTCTCACGTTCTTGTCAAGCAGTAAAATTAAATCAATATGCTGTAACAATAAGTTACAAATAAAATAGCAATAATTTTAATTGAAAAGCAGCACTACAAATATGTTAACTGACATTGAGAGTAAATATACTGATTGACTAACACCTAAGCATCAGCAGGGAACTTGTTTGTGGTTCCCTATTTTTGTCCTTAGGGGACAATATTTTTGTACACAGTCTTGCTCAGTTATAAGGTAGTTCATATTTTAATTGCTGGAACCTGTGTTCTGAGAGACTGCCTTCCAGACTATCTGCAATTATACAGAGCTGAGTATATTTTTTTGGTTTTAGAGTTTGTACTGTTAGTTGTTGCTTAGATCTCTGTTGAAACTGTTTTGCCCCACCCATCCTCCCTATTTTTAGTTTGTAGTTTAAATTTGGTGGCTTTTGCAGTTGCCCATCCCACTGTAGATTTGATCTGGGACACTCCCCCAGTCCCATCTCTTTACCACATTCTACCTAATAAACTCTTTCTACACTTGCTTTTAGTCCCTTTTAATTTAATTGCATTTTTTAAACTGTGTTTGGTCTAATATTGCTACATACTCGTGTGCTAGCTTGCACTACATGTGAATTGTTTTTACTACTGTTTTTGCTACTTTTCTGTAAAAAAAAAAACTGTAAGCCTGTTTCCTACCTTTCCTGTAACTAGTGTTCCAGATACAGATTTGCTGTATCCAGGACTGTTTGTAAGCTTCTGAGCCCCCCAAGCCTTTCTGTGTTGAAGGGAAGCCTTCTAGCTTATCAGTGGGAGTGATAAGCACTAGGTAACCTGTCTATCACATAAGGAGTGGGTCTGGCCCAGAAATTGTAGTTATTGGCTCTTTGGGCAATCTTCCATATCTCTCAACTTTCTGATTTGAAAGTCTGCATTTGCACTTGTTTCTGTCCTGTAACTCGTCTAGTGCAGATACAGATTCTTAGTTTTAGCACTTAAATTTGCTTATTCATGCTCAGCACTTGTTCAGAACTTGTAAGCACTAAACAAGCTACTAATTACTATAGCGCTCAATCTTCCTCATTACCTAGAGGAAAACAGTTTTGGTACTTACTCTTCTCACTTGCTTAGAGAAAAACAGCTCTTGTACTTACTTTCCTCACTTGTCTAGAGGAAAGTTGTTTTTTATTCAGGCATGTCCAAGGGTCAGCTCCCAGTGTTCTCTCCTGTCTATCTGATGAATCTGGGCATCTTGAGGCAATGTAGAAATTGCCTCATGTACACAGACAACCCTCTCCTCCTACCACCCAACACTACAACCTGTGAGAGCTGCACTTATCTAGCCAAACTGGAGGTAAAGCTCTCTCCAACCAAGACTGAACTTGACAGTCATGAGGAGAAGGTAAACACTTGCACCACACCACACTCATCACATAGTCTCACTAAATCTAAACCACCAAACTCCACACATAGTAACGCAAAAACATTTGTGGAGGCTCTCAATAATAATCTGTCTAAGCAACAGAGACCTCCAAAGCAGAAACGCAAGCAACCTCCATCCCCCAACACAACTCAAATGACACATAACCCACAGACTCAGTATGCCACTCAACCACAGCCAATAAGGCAAAACAACGTACCCAACACTATAGTCATAGGTGACTCTATAGTCAGGCACACTGATGTCCCACTCACCAGGCTAAACAAGGAGAAGGTTACTGTCAGCTGCCTGTCGGGTGCCAGGATCCGCCACATAAATCACGCACTCAGGTCACTCCACAAAAAGTACAAATATGGCTCTGTCATTGTCCATGTTGGTGTGAATGACCTGAGATGTACCTCCTTGGACTACATGAAAAGAGACATGGAAGAGCTCTCCGATCTTGTAGCCCAGGCAGGTATGACCCTAGCCCCGAGTAGCATTCTGCCATCACACAGAATGATACCGCAGTACAAGGACAAAATGATTGACTTCAACAATTGGCTAAGCTTCTGGTGTCATTCTAAGGGGATCTAGTATCTGTCTGCTTGGGCCATGATGCTTTGCCACAGATGGCCTGCACCTGTCACCCCTGGGATTCTGGATACTGGCTAAGGCTCTTGCTGCCCCTATAGTGCCTTTTTTAGGCAAGGTTCAAATAACAAATTCACCAACATAACAGGAACAGGCTAGCAAAAACTGAGGGTAATGCTACTCAATGCTAGAAGTCTAAATCTCAAAATGCACTCACTCGAGGCACTCCTTAAAATGGAGAACATCGATATCTGTGCAGTGACTGAGACCTGGTACAAGGCTCCAGAGAGCACCCCTGCACTACCAGGCTATAACTCATGCCACACCTTTCGGCCATGTAACCTAGACCGAAGCACCAAAGGCGGAGGTGTGTCCATACTCATTAAGGATATCCACACCTCCAGGCTAGTTGCTCAGCATAATGCATCAGAGGTTATCCAAGTGCAACTAACTCTGGGCAAAACTGCAATCCAAACTGTAGCTTGCTACAGATCCTCGACCATGACCCAGGATTCCCACTCCTCTTTTCTTGATGTACTGGAAAATATTAGGGTTCAACCAAACACCCTAATAATGGATGACTTCAACTACCCCACCATTAACTGGGAAAACTACTCATGTACCAACTCCTTAGCTCAACACTTTTTGGAATTCATAAACCCCAGTGCCCTGGATCAACTTATCCACACCCCCACAAGGGGCAACAGTATCCTAGACCTAGTCATTACCAACATGAGTGACCGGTGTTCCACATCTGAAGTCAACTCCTTGTTGGGCCAATCCGACCATAAGCTAATTACCCTTGATATCCACATCCCACCCCCACCCCCCATTAAGAAAACCACAGTAAAAAATTTCTCCAAAGCCAACTTCATGCTTCTTAAGACAGAAGTGGTGAACTTCATGACACCCATGCAGGTGGATAATACAGTTACAACTGCTGAATCCTACACAAATGCACTCTATAAGCACTTACACGAGTGCATGGACCATGCTATTCCAAACAGAACCAAGACGGTATCCTCCAAAAAAAGGAAGCCAATCTGGTGGTCCCGTGCCATAAACAAACTGTACAACAGAAGGAAGAAATTGTTGCAAAAGAGAGTAAAATCCCATGAGTGGAGGAGCTCCCTGGTCAGCCTCAGTAAGAAGCTGAGATCCCTTATAAGATCCTCCAAAGCTAGCTACGAAAACAAAATTGCCACTAATTCCAAGGACAGCCGCAAAGCATTCTATAGCTATGTCAAGAATCTTGATGGCAATACCCAGATCTGCTCTGAGTTACAGCACAAAGGCAAGAAAATTACAGAACCAACTGATATTGCCAACATCCTGGCAGATAGGTTCAGTGTTAACTTTATCCCCCTCTCACCCCCTAAAGGGCCCATATCTATACAGTAAGAATGCAGAGTCCCTGTAATCACAACTACGCAGGTAAAATCTGCACTCTCTAAAGCCAAAAACACAGCATCCATGGGACTGGACAACATCCCAGGCTGCGTTTTACACGAACTTCAGAACGAACTGGCTCCCCACTTAAGCACCATGTTCAATAATAGCCTCGCATCAGGCTTTGTGCCCACTGAATGGTGCACAGCAACAGTTATCCCACTGCACAAAGCGGGAGCCACCACTGATCTCGGGAACTATCGACCTATTAGCCTGACGAGCCTGGTCTGCAAGGCCATGGAACGTATCATCATGGAACTCATAAACAAAGACATTGGTAACCTCCAAACTCTGGATCCCACCCAGTTCGGGTTTGTGAAAGGCAGATCATGCCTCCTGAACCTGATCGACTTCTTTGAGGCAGTCACCAAAGCCGTAGATGAGGGTAAGGTGGTTCACACAGCCTA
The DNA here is from genome assembly GCF_019279795.1 of Protopterus annectens. Classification (NCBI taxonomy): domain Eukaryota; kingdom Metazoa; phylum Chordata; order Ceratodontiformes; family Protopteridae; genus Protopterus; species Protopterus annectens. Next base: position 117,900,655 of record NC_056739.1, read on the forward strand.
TCTTGACCTCACCAAGGCTTTCGACACCATCCCCCATTCTGGAATTATAGCTAAACTCACTAAACTAGGTATAAATCCCTACGTCACAAGATGGGTTGCAGACTGGCTCACTGACAGAACCCACACTGTAAAAGTTGCAGACTCCAAATCTGACCTCAAAGCAGTGACAAGTGGAGTACCACAGGGTTCCATCCTTGGACCTCTCCTGTTTGGTATCTACTTCTCTGAAGTACAGGCTAACACAGAAGGCCTTTGGCTAACGAAGTTCGCAGATGACTGCAAACTAGAAGCCATAGTTTAGTCCCCAAATGATGTGGACATCCTACAGAAGGGCCTCACTGAGACAGATGCCTGGTGTCAGAGCCATGGCCTCAAGCTCAATGCCAAAAAGTGCAGTGTCATCCCCTTTGGTAAAAACTCAGTACCCATGAACTACCACATAGGCAGCAATCTACTTAACACCAAATGCGTGATAAGAGATCTTGGGACCCAGGTGGACAGCAGTCTCTCCTTTGATAGTCACATCGCCACAGTAGTCAGGATGTCCTTCTACATGGCACACCTCATCATAAAAGGGTTCTCATCCAGGAAAAAAGAGGTAATTGTTCCCCTCTACTCAACACTCATTAGACCCATTATAGAGTACAATGCCTCTTTTGGAATGTACCTCACAAGACATCTGCAGCAGCTGGAAAGGCCACAGAAGTACCTCACAAACAGGATTACTGGCCTCAAACAAATGCCCTACACTGACCGCCTCAAAAAACTCTAGCTTTACTCTGTAGCATATCACCTACTCTGATGTGATCTCTGCCTAGCATATAAAGCTATGTCAAACCCAGAGCTGTTGGACATGCTAAACCTAAAGAAATCCCAATCCCTCCGAGCTACACGCTCTAAGGGCCTAAACCTTGTCACCACAATAAACAGGACATGCTGGAGGGATAGATTCCTGTCCCAGAGACTTCCCATACTCATACTCTGGAACAGGCTACCCGTCTATGTCAAGCAAAGGTCTTCATTAGCACTCTTCAAGAAAAATCTTGATGAGTGGATGGGAAATAGGAAATACACCCCGGGGATCACTTCTGTGTCTCTGCTCAACAGTGGCACAGGAAAATAACTTTCTTGGGTGGTGTAAGCCAGGGAACCTTGTTGGCTGGGCTTACGTAGTTCCTTAGGCCTACATAGTATACATGATATATGTGACACATGGCAGTGCACAGCTGCTCAGGCTCAGGTATTCTTCTTTAGGACGGTGGTGTCTATCCATGATATATTTGACACATGGCAGTGCACAACTGCCCAGGCTCAGGCATTCTTTAATTAATAATCCACTGAAGGTCCAGAACATTCTGTAGAATAACCCAATGTTATTGAAAAAGGTGCAGTTGGCAAATATCTGATTTGGGAACATCAAATAAGAGGCCTGCACTCAAGAGATCAAGGCAAGAAAAGACCCATCAGTACCACTGGAAGAAGATCTACCTGCTTTAGCCCCAGCAGTTAATGAGACACAGGTAAACCACCCTGGTGTGGGTGAATTACAGAGCTAGCATGTAGATGAATATTTAAGAGGTTTGATTGAAGCTCTTAATCAGGAAGGGAGATTGGGGTTGTTTGAGTTAGTTTTGGAGAATGGCTTGCCCACTACATCAGAGGTCAATCCAGAGTAAAGAGAGGGAATGTTGATGGTAACAGTCCTAGCAGTTTTACATTTCTTCACTTACTTGTAACTAGTGAGCTTGCTAACAGCATTATCATGGGTCAGATAGTTGCTGTGGGGAGTGACCAGAGGTCATTAGAAGCCCCCACGTCTTGTGCTGCCTACCATGTTTCAACAAGCAATCACCTCCCACATTTCCTCTTCAGTTAAGGAAAACATTTGGACATGGTGCATATTGATATTTTTGACCCGGTCAATGCAGATATGATGCAAGGTATTGTGAATTCAGAAGGACTCTGGGCCAAAGACCTTTTATCTGCACTAACAGCTCTTGATAAGTAACAACCCAACAGAATTATGATAGAATTATTAGATAATTGGGTAATCAATTTTGTACACTTCATGGATATAATCTTTGAAAAAGATCCATCTCAAGCATTGTCTTTATTAAGTTATTTTTAAGTCATAAGTGAAGTCCATTATTTGAGAGGAAGTTTGGCTTGGCTTTGGTATGACCAAAAATGTAGGAAAGTTAAGGTGGTTAATAAATATATGAAGTGGAATGAGTGTCATGATGATAATTAGTTGGGGGTGATAATCAACAGACCAAGGGTATTGCCATGTAATGGAGAGGATCAGGTAGGATCCATACTCAAAGATTGCTGAGTATTTAATATGGGAAACATTATTGGCTATAATTTAGATTTGCTCAGGTTTGTTCTCTTTGTGGGGGTGGGCAGTCAACCACCAAATGGTTTAAAGATACCACAGAAGTTAAGCATGGAGGCATGCCAACTAAGTAACCTATCAAAGAGGGGAAAGGCCTCCTTTCAAGGCTTTAAGGGAACAGATTCCATTTATGATTTTTAATAGTTTTTGTGAATCATTCTCCCATCAATCCAAGCATTTTAGCTTAGCTTTTAAAGATTATCTCAATCAGCAAGTCACTCTAGAATTGTTGCAAGTTTTCACTTCAGTTTTTATTTTCATAAAATTGAGAATATCCACAGAAGGTTTGACTTGTAGAAATTTAAGGTTATTACAAGGCAATGATGGAGTACTGAAGGAATTTTTGGAAAAGGAAGTCCACGAAGGGAAAAATTACAGGCCACTTTCAATATCACCCCCGCCATTTAAATATTTTATACGTTCTGCAATAGGTTTGGTGCCAAAAAGGAGGGAGGGTTAATTCACCACCTGTCATTTCTATATGGGTCTTCAAAGAATGATGACGTAATCAACTGTGCTGTTAAAATGCAGTACGCTTCATTACATCATCTGATGTAGTAAGGATTGTTTGGCACTTCTTCAGAGAGTGATGACATCATCAACTGTGATGTTAAAATGCAGTATGCTTCATTACATCATCTGATGTAATAAGGATTGTTTGGCACTTCTTCAGAGAATGATGATGTCATCAACTGTGATGTTAAAATGCAGTATGCTTCATTACATCATCTGATGTAATAAGGATTGTTTGGCACTTCTTCAGAGAATGATGATGTCATCAACTGTGATGTTAAAATGCAGTGCCTTCCTTACATCATCTGATGTAATAAGGATTGTTTGGCACTTCTTCAGAGAATGATGATATCACCAACTGGGATGTTAAAATGCAGTACCTTCATTACATCATCTGATGTAATGAGGATTGTTTGGCACTTCTTCAGAGAATGATGATGTCATCAACTGTGATGTTAAAATGCAATGCAGCTTCATTACATCATCTGATGTAATAAGGATTGTTTGGCACTTCTTCAGAGAATGATGATGTCATCAACTGTGATGTTAAAATGCAGTGCCTTCCTTACATCATCTGATGTAATAAGGATTGTTTGGCACTTCTTCAGAGAATGATGATATCACCAACTGGGATGTTAAAATGCAGTACCTTCATTACATCATCTGATGTAATGAGGATTGTTTGGCACTTCTTCAGAGAATGATGATGTCATCAACTGTGATGTTAAAATGCAGTACACTTCATTACATCATCTGATGTAATAAGGATTGTTTGGCACTTTTTCAGAGAATGATGATGTCATCAACTGTAATGTTAAAATGCAGTACGCTTCATTACATCATCTGATGTAATAAGGATTGTTTGGCAGTTTATAAATCCATGGTTGGTAAAACTGGATGTGGAGTTGGGCTTTCAGCTACTTCCTGTTTGCAGACAGGATTGACACCATCCTAGGCATGTGCTCTGAGGGCTGTTATTACTTTGATATTGCCACGCCCACGGGCTGTGTGGCTGCTTGTGCCATCTTCATAAAGTCTAGCATTGCTTAGCAGTGGTGTTGAGAAGTGAGAGCACCTAGGCAGCACAATTTATTGATTGCAGAGTAAGGGGAAGAAGAGATGAGGAAAGGTCTGATCACATTCCACACGCTGTCTCATCAGCCGGAGTTGCCTCTTGCAGATAATAAGTTGGAAAGCTCTGCTAAAGCCCTTATGTTTGTGGGTCTTAAAGTGGATACAGAACCCTGCCCATTCAGATTACCAAGCTATATTCCCTGATTTCATAAATCAGCTTAGCCAAAAAGAAGGTAAAGTGAGTTAGTCTCATTCTAGTACGACATTACCAGACATCTACAACTGGTGCCAGCTGTTCTGTCATTGTGTTATGGCATCACCTGAAACATTCAGTAATACTGACTGCTTAAACATTATTGTGTTACAACATTGCAAAACACATGCTCAGAAATGCTGAACTTTGTAACCTATTTTTTATGACATTACCAAATGTATACAGTAATACTGGGTGTTCTAATCTCACTACGTTTTGATATTACCTGACATATTTTCAGTGATGCTGGGTGTTCTAATTTCCATCTATGATGTGACCAGACAAATTCACTAATTCTGAATGTTATGACATTACTGTTTAGAGATATTACCTAATACATTTTTAGTTATGTTATGTTCTAGCCTTATTGTATTATATCAGTCAACAAAAATTGAGTGATGGTAAATTCACTATGCTTATTGTGTTATGATATTACCAGACATATATTCAGTGATGTTAGGTGTTCTAACATCATTCTGTTATTATATATCATCAGCCATGTTCTGTGATGCTCGATGTTCTAGCCTCATTGTTTTATGACATCATTAGACACACGTTCATTAATGTGGAGTATTCTAATTTCATTGTTTTGTGACATTGTTAGACACACATTCATTAATACTGAGTGTTCTGATGTCATTGTATTATGACATCACCAAACAAATGTTCAATGACCATGAGAGTTCTAACCTTTCTGAGTTATGACCCTCCCAAACCAGTATTTAGTGTTGCTGGCTATTCCTGTGTTATTGTGTTATGATATTATCAGATATTTATTCAGTGAAGGCATCTGCACCCTGAGCTCAGTGCTGAATGTAAATCATACCTCTCAACTGAACAAAGCCTGAAATTTTGGGGAGACAAAGGCTCAAAAATAGGTTCAGATATTAAATATTGTTCTTATAAACTTAGAAAGTCACTAGAATGACAGGTTTTGTATTAACATGCATTTTCTGGATAATATGGAGTCTGTAACTCAAATGCATTTCATTATTTAGTGACTTCAATCCTCAGTGATTTGTCAGAAAACCACAAATTTTATGAGGGATACACCAAAAATACAAGGCAGAAATCTGGACATTTTTTTGAAAATCTGTACAGTTGAGAGGTATGAATCCTCATATTGTGCAGTGGAAAGGTAACTGTTTTATTGTTCAGTGACATTTAGTTGTTTAACTGGACAATATTATGAAACTACTGGACACGTGTTCTGATGCTGGATGTTCTAACTTTATGTTATCAGACACGTGTTCAGAGATGCCGAGAGTTCTAACCTAATTGTTTTATAATATTACCAAAAAACACATTCAGCGATGCTGGGTGTTCAAATCTGATTGTGTTATGACATAACTTGAATAATTTATGCATGCTAAATGTTCTAACCTTTACTAATACTGGATGTTCTTGTCTAATTGTGTCAAGATCTTACCTGACATTGTCAGTGGTGCTTGGTGTTCTATCCATATTATTATGACAATTCATGTTCATTGATGGAGAGAGCTCCAACATCATTGTGTTATGACATTATTAGACACGTTCAGTCATGCTAAGTCTTTTTTAACTTTGTGATATGAAATTACTATACTCATGTTAAGTAATTCTGGGTGTTCAGACCTCAATGTATTACATTAACAGTTGTGTTTTCAATTTTGTTGAGCATTTTTACTACATTATGTTATGACATTACGTAGTGCATGTTCTGTGCTGCTGTTTTTGCTAGAAAATCATTGTGTTACGACTCCAGCAAGCACATGTCCAGTCATACTGGGTGTTCTAACCACACTGTGTTTTGACATTATAGGTTTATATGTTCATAGGATCATATATAAAAACTAGGCTAGCTGCCCTTGTGAGCCATTTGGGCCATTTTAAGCCTAGACAGCTTTCTTTTCAAAGGTGAGAATCAAACCCTGTACCTTGTGTCTGTGAGGTAAACACCTTAACCATTATACCAAACCCAATCCACTAATAGACTACACTGAGATTCAAACTGACATATTCATGAAACTTTTACATTTTCCTATTCTAACATCATTGTTTCATGATGTTACCTGTCATGTGTTCAGTGAGGCTTGGGGTCCTAACCACATTGTTTGTTGACATCACATGCAGAATGTTCTAATGTTATTGCTATGACATCATCAAGCACACGTTCAGTAATGCTGAGTGTTCTAACCTTATTGTGTTATGAAATTATGATAAACATACTCAGTGATGCTAAGGAATTTAATCTCATTGCATTATGACATTACCAGACAAGTGTTAATTAATGGTGAGTACTCTGACTGTATTGTGATATGAAATTAGCAGACGTGTTCAGAAATGCCAGATGGTCTAACCTCATTGTTTTATGACATTACCAGTCACATTCAGTGATACCGGTTGTTCTAATGTCACTATGTTATGACATCATTAGAAACATATTCAGTAATGCAAGTATTGTAATCTCACTTTATAATGATATTACCAGACATATTCAGTGATACTGAGTTCTATCCTCATTGTGTTATGACATTAACAGACTCATGCTCAGGGACGCTACAGGTTTTAACATTTTTGTGTTATGACATTAACAAACACATGTTCAGTGATACTAAAGGGTCTATCTTCATTTTTTTTACAGTACCAGACATATGTTCAGTGATGCTCTGTGCTCTAATAACATTATGTTATGATATTATTACATGTGCTTTGAACATTGCCAAGTGCTTAACTTATTTTTGTTGTGAAATTACACAACAGTTGCTTATTGATGCAGAGTGTTCTGACCTCTTTGTGCTAAGGTATTCACCGACACATTCTCAGTGATTTGCCTATTTATACCTTCACTGTTTTATGACATTCCCATACAGATGTTCAGTAACAATTTGTGTTCTAACCTCATTGCATAATGACATCATCAGGGACATGTTTAGTAATGCTTGGTGTTTTAACTTTATTGTATTATGACAGTACTGGACATGTTCAATACTGCTGAAAGTTCTAACCTTATTGTACTATAACATTACCCAACACATGTCCAGTGATGTTGAGTTTTCTAACCTTGTTGTGTTATGACATCATTAGTCACATGCTCAGTGATGCTGTGTGTTCTAATGTCATTATGTTATAATGTTACTAGACACATATTCAGAGATACTGAGTACTCTAACCTCATTGTGTTATGACATTTCCATACACTTGCTCCTTAATGCTAAATGTTCTGTTCTAATTATTTTATGATGTTACCAGATACATATTCACTGATGCTGTGTATTACATCCAAAGACATGCATCTGGAGCAATTCTCCCCGGGCCTCCGCTGAAAACAGGCTCTGTGGAACCTAGTCGGACTTTCCCGGTCAACAAATGATAAATAAATAAATATCATCATTGCATTGTCATATTACCATGAAGATGTTCAGGGATGATGAGGAGTGTTCTAACCCCAGTGTGTTATGATAGTATTACACATGTTCAGTCATTGCTTAGTGTCCTAATATCATTGTATTATGACATCATTGAAAAAAGCACAGTTCCTAACATCTGAAAAGCCTTCTATACTATTCCACTCACAAAGGAGCTAACTCCACAGACCCCTCTAACTTTCGACCTATAGCAATCCTATCAACTTTTTCTAAAATTCTAGAAAAATGTAGCCACTCTCATCTCCTTAAATACTTAATACAGAAACCCCTACTCAACATGGGTTTAGGCCTAACCACAGCACTGCTACATCCCTTTTATCCTTTACTCATACAGTTGCTGAGGCCAGAGACAATACCCAACTTGTGTCCTGTCTCTTCCTAGACCTATCCAAAGCTTTCGATACAGTGTCTCACTCTAAACTACTAACAAGACGTACTGAACTCAACTTCTCTCCTGCCACCGTGCAGTGGTTCTCCAGCTACTTTTCCAACAGACTACAATCTGTCCGATGGCTCACTTCTTGTTCCCCTTTCTTATCTATAAAAACAGGAGTCCCCCAGTGTTTTATCCTAAGCCCCCTTCTAGTCAATTTTTTACCAACAATCTCCACTCTGCCTGCAACCACTCTACTCTTATCCAATACGCAGATGACTCCACCCTCTTCACCTCATCTAATAACATATTTCACCTCCTTTCCCTAACTCAAAACACATTTAGCTCAGTCGAAAAATGGCTTAATGAAAACGAGTTTATCTTAAACCCTAAGAAAACTAAACTCTTACTCTTCCTACCAAAATCACTGTTTGACCATAAATCTTCATTTTCCATCTCCTCATAGATAACACCATCATCAAAGCTGACCCTCGTACAAAACTCCTTGGCACCATAGCAGATGACCAGCATATTCACCAGTGTATCAAAAAGACACATCAAAAATTAGGATTACTGTATCAAAACAAAAAATACCTTACTCCTGAAACTAAATTATCCCTAGCTAGAGCATTCCTACTACCAGGCTTCCTTTATACTGCTGCCATACTCACAAACCTACAATCCACATTAATCTCACAACTAGAACAAACTTATAATAAAATCACCAGATTTGCAACAAACCAGCCTTATAGATCTCACCATTGCATTGCATTAAAACAACTGCAATGGCCAGAATTCCCCCACCAACGTCTTATAGCACAACTACAAATCACTCACTCCATCCTCTGCTAACCTACTGCTTGCCCTTTCCTCTCTACTCTTGTCTCCTTCTACATCCCCACCAGATTGCTTAGAAGCTCTGACCAACAACTCCTTAACATACATAAACCCAACAGAAATATAAATAAACATCTCTACAACTACAATGTGTCTTTATCCTGGAAAAAAACTTCCTAACTCCATTAGAAACACCTCAAATACTTCTCAGTTCAAAAAGCAACTAAAATTCTTCCTCTTAAACTCAAAGCTCTGTCCTTGCCAGGGTCCTACCTAACCACTTCCATCCTTCTGACCTTACATCATATCTTCCAACTCACTTCTCTCCCTCTATGATCAACCTCACAGCTGCTTTTTCTATTCAAACTCCCTTTGTACTGTAGATTCTCCAGACTGGTAATGTCATACCTCGGTATCCACTGCATTTTTAACAATGTAATTGTGTATGTATGTACTGTATTCTATGTATTGTATTAAACTTTTTGTTATTACTGAAACTCTTAGAGGTCATCGACTCCTTCAACCTCTACGTTTGTTCTTTCCCAGACATCAGCTGTAAATATATACTGTACACAGTCAGTGATGCCATGTCCTGTCAATTATATATTTTTTTGAAACTGTATTTTTTGGAGCTCAATCCTTTTTAGTTTTTGTGTATTTTCCTTGTTGTACTATTTCACTCTAACTACTATGTATAACTCAGAATATATCATTCTATTTTACTTTTAATTTATTTATGCAAATACTCTGGAGCTTTTCTCCTCGGGTCTCCACTGAAAATGGGCTTCTGGCCCAGTTGGACCTACCCAGTTAACAAATGTCAAATAAATAAATATTTAATGACGCCAAATAAATAAATAAATATTTAATGACGCTGAGTGTTCTTACCTCATTGTTTTATTATCCTTATCCTATTATGATATTAGCAGCTTCATAGATTTATAGGTAAGTGTTAGGCAATCAGTCTGTAGACCATTACAATTCTTCTTCTTCTTCTTTCGGCTTTTCCCGGTTAGGGGTCGCCACAGCGGATCATCTGTCCACTCCTGATTGGCAGTGGAGTTTTACAGTGTCGAGTTGCCAGCCCGGCGCCCAACCTTCCACAGAAGGCACACACACACATGCACTCATGCCTAGGGCCAATTTAGAGTGTCTAATCCACCTACAGCATGTCTTTGGGATGTGGGAGAAAACCGGAGCACCCGGAGGAAACTCATGCGACCACAGGGAGGACATACAGACTCCACACAGAAAGCACCCCAGCCAAGGATCAAACCGGGGAACCTCTTGCTGTGAGGCAGCAACACTAACCGCTGCACCACAGCGGCCGCCCTCTATAGACCATTACAATCCTGGCCAAAAATCCCTATTCAGAACTTCCCTGTAGCCCCAAGGAGGGCAAGACAAAACAGTCCAGGGTAGAATTTGAGGCTGTCCATCCGATTATCTAGGTTTACCCTGAAAGTGGCTGTACTGCCGCTCTGCTTGAAATATACTCGAAGTTTGTTCCAGAGCTGCGGGATATGTTGGGATATGACTCTATCTTGCCAACATGAACTTATCTCCTGATAAAGGTTCACTTCCCTTAACTGAGTATTTGAAATACCACTACTTCTGTGAATGAATATTTATTTATTTACTTACTTACTGAATTTGTTAACCAGGGCAGTTCTTACCAATTTCAGTTTCAGGCTGGGGTCAATAATATGACCATTTATATAGAGTACATACAATAACAAACATGAAGTGACAATAAAATACAAAGAATGTGTGATTCTAAGAATCCAAAAGTACATAAAAGCTGTAACGTGAGAAGGTAAAATGACAGTGCTATCAATATGCATTTTACGTCAAACTTGCTTTACATTTAGGAAGAAAGAGAAATATATGTAAGCTTAATATATAGACATCTGAGGTGGGAGAATTGAAGCAGTGGAGACTAGTAGGGTAGTCAGAGTAAAGGAGCAATATTAGCTGATTTAGGTTATGTGGCCTTTGGGGTTGCAGGAACATTTAGTTTGATTAAGTAGATGAGATTTCAGTAGTCCACAGAACTTCGGGTAAGATGAAGTGTCTTTTAGTTCAAGCAGGAAGGACTCCCATAGGTTGAGACCGAGAATTGAAAACATGGTCAGAGGCATGAAGTTTAGAAAGTGGGATTTGTGTTAAAGGGCTAATATGATTCAGATTGTATTGGGGACTTATCTTATTAGTTTATAGGTTAAAGGAGGAAGAGTCTGTTCATGTAGGAGCTTGAAGAGTTGTAAGCCTCAAAGTAGGCCTGCTGGTTACTTAACTGGCAGCAAGTTTGTTTTTCCCAGAGTTACACAATGATGTTCATTTCTTGGAGAATGAGTGATACATCTACAAATGTTGTTTTCAAGTGTTTGAATGGCAGTGGAGTTTTTAGCAGATACTCTTTAGACAAAAGGGTGGCAGAATTCAAGTTGAAGAAGAAGGATTCCTTTCCTTATTGGTTCATAGGTTCATAGGTGTGCACTAGGCTAATGGCCCTGGAGCCTTTACAAGCCTAGCCCATAGAAGTGCCCTGGCATCGTGCCGCCCGACGTTAGTTCCCGGTGCCTCTATCAAGTAGAGCCACTGGAGTGACCCCCGAGGGGAACTTTCCATTACCCATCCACTCATCAAGATTCCTCTTGAAGAGGGACAGCGAGGTGCTCTGCTTGACATGTATGGGAAGTCTATTCCAGAACATGGGCAGTCTCTGGTGAGGAACCTGTCCCCCCAGTATGTTCTGTTGATTGTGGTAATGAGGTTGAGGTCTCTGGACTGTGTGGTGCGGAGGGATTGGGATTTCTTTAGGTGTAGCATTTCTAACAGAGCTGGGTCAGACATGGCTTTGTAAGTCAAGCAGAGATCGCCTCTAAGTAGGCGATATGAGACAGAGAATAGCTCAAGTTTTTTTGAGTCTGTCTGTGTAGGACATGTGTTTAAGGCCTAGGATCCTCTTCGTGAGGTACTTTTGTGGCCTTTCCAGCTGTTGCATGTGTCTGGTGAGGTACATGCCAAATGGGGAATTATACTCGATGATTGGCCTAATGAGGGAAGAGTAGAGAGAGATGATGACCTCTTTCTTCCTGGATGCAAAACTCTTGGTAATGAGATGTGCCACATAGAAGGACTTTCTGACTACAGTGCAAATGTGGTGGTCAAAGGAGAGGTTGCTGTCAACCTGCATCACCAGATCTCTTATAACACCTTCAGTGTTCAGTGGGCTCCCATCGATGTGGTAATTAGTGGGAACTGAGTTTTTATCAAATGGGATGACGACCCATTTTTTGGCATTAAGCTTAAGGCCATGGTTATGACACCAGTCATTGTTTTCAGTGATGTCTGCATCACTTTGGTAGTTAATAATGGCCCCCAGCTTGCAGTCATCTGTGAACTTGGTCAGCCAGAGCCCCCTTGTGTTGGCCTGGACGTCTGAGAAGTAGATGCCAAACAGGAGAGGACCCAGGACTGATCCCTGTGGGACTCCACTTGTGACTGGTCGGCAGTCTGACTTGGAGTCCGCTACTTTCACATTGTGTGTTCTATCTGTTCGGTATGATAGAAAAGGAGATATTTTTGTGTCCAGAATAGAAGAAGGTTCAGATTTTTATGTGTTTTTTCTTTTCAAGATGAATGATGAAATTGAGTGAGGGGTCTAATGAAAGACTGAGTTACTTGAAGGAAAACGCTTGCTCCAAGGGATAGTTGTCATTATAAATTGTTAAAGTATTATGGGATCTGTTGAGCTAATACTGAGCAGTAAACAAAAAAAGATGGTGATAGTTCCAACAAACACAATTTATTGTTAGCGCTTTCGTCTACTACAATCAGTAAACTTCTTCAGACATCTACCATTCATTCACACAAGTTTAAATAACATATGTAACCATGACATCACTTCCTGACATTCTTAAAGCTAATTTCACTAGACAGATAATAAATGTCTTGTGTGTGACTGTATGTATATTTTTAAATTTACACTGAACACAGAATTTTTTGTCTCATATTTTAAATGCATTTATAACATTTGCATTGGCAAGTGAATTTTATTTGGAATGCAGCTATAAATTGTGTTTGTTAGAACTATCATCATATTTTTTTTTTCTGAAGTTTGTTTGAATATTTGGTTAGTTTGAGTAGCAAACGGCATTGTTTTGCTTTTGATTTATTAAGAATGAGATTTTTCTTGTTGATCAATTCACTGAGACAGAGGAAATCAGATTAAAGTTCATGCTGTAATTCAGCTAATGAGTGGTTAGAGTGGTAGAGGACCATGTCACCAGCATACAAAAGAAGAGGAAGGTGAGAAAGGTCCAGTGGGAGTTTTTTTGAAAGATATATATATATATATATATATATATGTGTGTGTGTGTGTGTGTGCGCATGTGTGTATACAGGTCACCTTCATTTCCTTATAAGTTAATTTGCCCAACAGATATTTCAGGCAGCCCAATTACCTGAGAGTTCATTTGCCCGACAGTTCATTTGGCTGACAGTTCATTTGCCCAACAGTTCATTTGCCCGACAGTTCATTTGCCCGACAGTTCATTTGCCTGACACTTCATTTGCCCGACAATTAGAAAAAGGCAAGTAAAAGATTTTTGTTCTTTTCCCCACTGTAGTGCGATCCTGGAGTTTGAATATATAGTTGGGGGTGTGGGGGGGGGGGGCAAAGCCCCCGACCTATGTTAGTTTTAGTGAACAATAAAAAAACAAACTGCACAATATAAAACCAAAGTAGGTGGGGGCTATGTCCCCCAAACTATATATTCAAAGTCCAGGATTGCACTACAGTGGGGAAAAGGACAAAAACCTTTTACTTGCCTCTTTCTAATTGTCGGGCAAATGAACTGTCGGGCAATTGGGCTGCCTGAAATATCTGTCGGTCAAATGAACTTTAGGTGAAATGAAGGTGACATATATATATATATATATATATATATATATATATGTAGAGGGAGAGAGAGAATAGCAATCACCTTCATTTGCCTAAAAGTTCATTTGTCCAACAGATATTTCAGACAGCTCAATTGCCCGACAGTTCATTTGCCTGACAGTTCATTTGCCCGACAGTTCATTTGGCCGGCAGTTCATTTGGCCGGCAGTTCATTTGGCCGACAGTTCATTTGCCCGACAGTTCATTTGGCTGACAGTTCATTTGGCTATCAGTTTTTTGCCCGACAGCTCATTTGGCTGACAGTTCATTTGGCTGACAGTTCATTTGCCCAGCAGTTCATTTGGCCGGCAGTTCATTTGCCTGACAGTTCATTGTGCTGACAGTTTATTTGGTTGACAGTTCATTTGGCTGACAGTTCATTGTGCTGATAGTTCATTGTGCTGACAGTTCATTTGCCCGACAGTTCATTTGGCTGACAGTTCATTGTGTTGACAGTTCATTGTGCTGACAGTTCATTGTGCTGACAGTTCATTTGCCCAACAGTTAATTTGGCTGACAGTTCATTTGCCCGACAGTTCATTTGTCCGACACTTCATTTGGCTGACAGTTCATTTGACTAACAGTTCATTTGGCTGACAGTTCATTTGGCTGACAGTTCATTTGGCTGACAGTTTTTGCCTGACAGTTCATTTGGGTGACAGTTCATTTGGCTGACAGTTTTTGCCCGACAGTTCATTTGGCTGACAGTTCATTTGGCTGACAGTTTTTACCCGACAGTTCATTTGGCTGACAGTTCATTTGGCTGACAGTTTTGCCTGACAGTTCATTGTGCTGACAGTTTATTTGGTTAACAGGTCATTTGGCTGACAGTTCATTTGCCCGATGGTTCATTTGCTTGGCAGTTCATTTGGCCGACAGTTCATTTGGCTGGCAGTTCATTTGGCTGACAGTTCATTTGCCTTTCAGTTCATTTGGCTTACAGTTCATTTGCCCGACAGTTCATTTGCCTGACAGTTCATTGCGCTGACATTTCATTTGCCCGACAGTTCATTTGCCCGACACTTCATTTGCCCGACAATTCATTTGCCCAACAGTTCATTTGCCCGACAGTTCATTTGCCCGACAGTTCATTTGGCCGACAGTTCATTTGGCCGACAGTTCATCTGCCCTACAGTTCATTTGCCCGACAGTTCATTTGCCCGACAGTTCATTTGCCCGACAGTTCATTTGCCCGACAGTTCATTTGGCTGACAGTTCATTTGGCTGACAGTTTTTACCCAACAGTTTATTTGGCTGACAGTTTTTGCCCGACAGTTCATTTGGCTGACAGTTCATTTGGCTGACAGTTTATTTGCCCGACAATTCATTTGGCCGACAGTTCATTGTGCTGACAGTTCATTTGCCCGACAGTTTATTTGGCTGACAGTTCATTTGCCCGACACTTCATTTACCCGACACTTCATTTGCCCGACACTTCATTTGCCCGACACTTCATTTGCCCGACAGTTCATTTGCCCGACAGTTCATTGTGCTGACAGTTCATTTGCCCGACAGTTCATTTGGCTGACAGTTCATTTGGCCGACAGTTCATTTGGCCGACAGTTCATTTGGCTGACAGTTCATTTGGCTGACAGTTCATTTGGCTGACAGTTCATTTGCCCCACAGTTCATTTGCCCCACAGTTCATTTGCCCGACAGTTCATTTGGCTGACAGTTTTTGCCCGACAGTTCATTTGGCTGACAGTTCATTGTGCTGACAGTTCATTTGCCCGACAGTTCATTTGCCCGACAGTTCATTGTGCTGACAGTTCATTTGCCCGACAGTTCATTTGGCTGACAGTTTTTGCCCGACAGTTCATTTGCCTGACAGTTCATTGTGCTGACAGTTCATTGTGCTGACAGTTCATTTGCCCGACAGTTCATTGTGCTGACAGTTCATTTGCCCGACAGTTCATTTGCCCGACAGTTCATTTGGCTGACAGTTTTTGCCCGACAGTTCATTTGCCTGACAGTTCATTGTGCTGACAGTTCATTTGCCCGACAGTTCATTTGCCCGACAGTTCATTTGCCCGACAGTTCATTGTGCTGACAGTTCATTTGCCCGACAGTTCATTTGGCTGACAGTTCATTTGGCCGACAGTTCATTTGGCCGACAGTTCATTTGGCTGACAGTTCATTTGCCCCACAGTTCATTTGCCCCACAGTTCATTTGCCCCACAGTTCATTTGCCCCACAGTTTTTGCCCGACAGTTCATTTGGCTGACAGTTCATTTGGCTGACAGTTTTTGCCCGACAGTTCATTTGGCTGACAGTTCATTTTCCGACAGTTAGAAAAAGACAAGTTAACAGCTTTTGTCCTTTTTCCCACTGTAGTACGATCCTGGAGTTTGAATATATATTTGGGGGGGGGTGTGGGAGAGGAGCGAAGCCCCCCCACATTTGTTAGTTTTAGTGAACAATAAAAAAACAAACTGCACAATATAAAACCAAAGTAGGTGGGGGGCTGTACCCCTGAACTATATATTCAAAGTCCGGGATCACACTACAGTGGGGAAAAGGACAAAAACCTTTTACTTGCCTCTTTCTAATTGTCGGGCAAATGAACTGTCGGGCAACTAGGCTGCCTGAAATATCTGTCGGACAAATGAACTTTAGGTGAAATGAAGGTGACCTATATATATATATATATATATATATATATATATATATATATATATATATATATATATGTGTGTGTGTGTGTGTGTGTGTGTGTGTATGTGTATATATATATATATATATGTGTGTGTGTGTGTGTAGAGGGAGAGAGAGAATAGCAGAGGGGTGAGAATAAAGTCTTAAGGACATTTGAGTAGAAGGAAGGTATGGAAGTTACAAGAGTTATAGTTAACTATGAAATGTCTGTCTGTAAGATGGCTCTGGCACTGGGGAATGGCACCAGGTGAAGTATGGGAGAGGAGTGGTTAATGAGTTGACGGCCCAGATGAGATCTTTGAAAATGGTTTCAGGTAGCATGGTCTTATTGACTGACATGAGAATGTCATCTCTTGAGTGTCCATATTGGTGTGGAGGTGTTCCTACCTGTCCAGAACCCATGTTTATGAAAGTGAAGAAGGATATTTTTAGATATGAATAGGAGATCAAACAGGCCTGGACTGTTTATGGCGCAAAAGGCTAGACACTGATATCCATGGAGGAGTCCATAAGATAATGTATACATAGAAAGGGCTGCTAGTTGCTCCTGATAACTAAGATTTTTGAGGCCACTGATTTTTTTAGTTATGAATCTCTGTGTTCACTCAAGCTGTGTGACGTATTTAGACAAAATACTTGACAAGAGGTGCATTATATTCAACAATGGGTCTGATAAGATGTGAGTAAAGCAGAGTAAGACTTCTTTGGATTTAGTGGAGATGCCACTGGAAATTAGATGAGCCAGATAGAAGGCTTTCCAAACTACTGTGGAGATGTGATGGTCAAATGATAAGGAGTTATGAACAAGAGTCCCTAAATCCCTTATAAAAGTGTCTGATTGGAGGGGTGGTTTACTAAAATGAACTATGTTACATTTTGTTTTTACATTTGAGAGCATGGTCCTTGCATATGTTGTTAACATGGTTTAACTCATATTGGAGCAATTGCGAATTAGTTGAAGCTCGCATAATAACATATAATTTACAGTCGTCTGCAAACTTAGTCATAGGCCAGGAATGCTGGCCGGAAGGACTGAGAAATAAATGCCAAATAAGAGAGGGCCTAAAATGTGCCCAGTAGTACCCCACTGGTAGCTTTTCTGCTTTCAGACATGTTGCCTGTGACACTAATTAAGTGGGTTCTGTCAGATAATCAGTTAGCTATCTACTGCACAATATAAGGATTTATATTCAAATCTACAAGTCTAGCAATAATGGAGGAATAGTGCCAAAACCTTTACCAGGTCTAGATATGCTGCATGCACTGCATAACCAATGTCTATGGCTCCAGTTACTTTTTCAAAGAAATTAATGAGGTTAAAAAGGCAGGACCTTCCTTTGACAAAGCCAAATTGATGAGGGTCCAGAGTTAAGAGATTTTTCACTGTACATATTTAGGAGGACTGCAATAATGCACACCGTAGTTTTACATATGAGGTTTTGACACTAATAGGTCTATAGTTACAAATTCCATGGTAGCACCACCCTTGTGTAATGGCATTACAATGGTTATTTTCCAGGTTTCAGGAATGTAACCAATGGAGAGGCTGAGATTAAAGAGGTTAAACAGGGATTCAGAAAGGCCATATTTGGCACTGATAATTAGACAGCCTGATATGTTATCAGGCTCATGGATAAAGTAGTCTTAGTTCTTGAAAGGGCTGTGAGAACTTGTTCCATAGTAATTAAAGTGAAGGGTTGGATATAGCATTAGGCATACTAGGCAGCTATCTAGGGCCTGGTGCTTGTGGGGGGAGGCAGACATGCAACACTTGGTTAAAAGCCCATTTTTTTGTAACTTAAAAAAGGTCTGATTTAGTTAAAAAGTAATTTAACTTTATAAAAGGTCCATTGTACTTTAGAAGAAGAGCAGAAAGTCTGCTTTGCATAAAGTGCGTGCAGGAAATGCATGCATATCACATATAGCAGACTACACGCTCAACATACAATGGACCATAACACAGATTAGACCAATGTGTGAGATTCAAGTCAAGTCAGCAATATGGAGAGAACATAGATGCAGGGCCAAGCATTTTGTTGTAAACAACAGCAAGAATGGGGAGAGAGAACAACAAAAGTATCTTTTTGCAAACAATGCTACAATCTCAGCTTAGTGAACAATAAGTGAGCAATTTTGAGAGAACAGAGATGCAACAGCATCAAGCATTTTGGTGAGAGCATGCATGTCTATGTAAAATGCCCCATTTAAGGAGCTGTGTGTAGTTAAGTAACCTGCTCAGAGTCAAACGCACAACCTTGGGAAACAAGAACGTAATCCTTTATACCAAATGCCCAGCCTCCTTTAACTTCTTTCTTTTTTTTTTTGTTTTATTTTAGTAGAGCACTAAGAATCACAGTCTGTCAATGACAGACATAGAGTTTCATAATTCTGTGGTTCATAAAATAAATGCTGATGCAAAACCTGTTCTGATAATTTTTTAACGGATTTAAAATAGCCTGCTCATATTTGTCTCCAGGTTTGCAGAATATCTGCACTATATCCATTCATGCTCAGACCCCTCCCCAGCAATACCTGTCTATTATTCTACATTTCAACTTCTACTCTTTCCAAATAAACCCTCATTACTTCTATTTTAACTATAAGATAAGATATTAGACAATCTATCTTCCTTCACAGAAAATACTTCCTTCCTACCCACCTTCTCCTAGCGTTACAATTCCACCATCATTAATATCCTCCAGCCCTGCAACGGCTAGTTTCCTTTTTGATTGCTTCATCCGTCTACCTGATAGCGACAAAATATACAGCCCCCTACTAAACGATGCTACTCCTCAGCTTACCCTTGATCCTTCTCCTCCTGCTGAACCATCTCTTATCCTACCATAACCCAGTAATAGTTCACATTGTCTCTGCAACTCAATCCTAACCACCTGCCCACACTTCCTCTACAAACTGTCCAACATCGCACCAAACCTATCTAATGATGTCTGTCAACTTTACACCAAATATTGACTGATTCACTACATTTCAACTCAAATCAAAATACAATTAAGTGGAAGAAATAGTCTCCAAAAACAAGAATCAGTAATACCTCAATATATGAAACTCCTGCTAGGAGACATTCGCCCTAATCCTGGCCCCACCTATCACAACTAACATCAAGACAATTCTCTTCCAGACACTACTCTAATCCCACAAAGGTCAACCCACCTCCAAGTAATCTAACTTTTGCTACCATAAATATTAGAAGCATAAGAAATAAAACTACTGAACTACATGCCTGGATTACCCAACACAAGCCCGATATTCTCAGTATAACTGAAACTTGACTTAAGCCTGGGGTGGCTTGTGGTACTGGCTGCTGGACTGCAGCCCACCCAGCAAAAAAAAGAGAAAAAAGAAATGTGTTATCTCAGAAAGAAAAACTATTATTTTTAAATTAAAAATAATAATTTACTTTATGTTGTGTTATGGGTCCTCAGAACTCTGCACATGTAAATACTGTGGGAAGAAATATCCGGGGAATTTTTGGCTAGGCTTGTATAGGCCCTAGGGCCGATAGCCTAGTACCAACCTATGAAACCTATGAGTTCCAAGGAGATCAGAAAAAAGAAAAATTCTGCTTCTTACAATTACTGAGCCATTTTAAAAACAGTCCAGAATTAGGCTTCCTGGTCATCAGTCAGGTTTGATTGGCAGCATTCGGCAGTGACAGAAGTGTCATTCAATGAGCGACTCACTTGATTGCTGCATGATGCAGTGAGGAGCCTTTCCTATTCACTCAGGCTGCCTCAGGTGACTGAGGCAGCCTGAGCCAAGAAGAAGAAAGTAGTTAATGTGGAAGAAGAAGGACAAGCATGGAAATTACCTTTTATTAATTTTAAAGTATTTTTTTTCAGGCAGTATGCATGCTATTGCCAGGATGTGGGAAGAAGGTAATTACTTATAGTGTGTGTGTGTGTGTGTGTGTGTGTGTGTGTGTGTGTGTGTGTGTGTGTGTGTGTATGTGTGTAAGTGTATGTATATGTGAGTGTGCATACTTAGACAAACTATTGAAGGGGTTGTTGGGGGAAATGTTTCATTTTGATGTTAGTGAAATACTTGTGCATACTTGGACAAACTACTGAAGGGGTCGTTGATGGAAATCCTGTTTGTGTTAAACTAACTTACCTTTAACTTCTCTACGAACTGTCTAAAATTTCTCTAAATTTTAAATGCATATCATATAACTTGTATTGATTCTTAACCAATGTTTTTATAGTATGTGTAATTTGTAATAATTATTGAAACTGCAGATGTTTTTGTTTTATTTTTGAGGACTGTAGAATTATTGTTCTTAAAATGTTTTGTAATAATTTGGAACTTTTCTCCCTGGTCCTCCTCTGAAAATGGGCTTATACCCGATCTGATTTTCCTGGTAATCAAATGTCAGTAACTAAATAAATAAATAAATAAAATGTTTTGTTTTGATGTCAATAAAATGCTTGTGCATACATGGACAAGCTACTAAAGGGGTTGTTAATGGAAATGTTTCATTTTGATATCAGAAAAATGCTTGTGCATACATGGGCAATCTACTGCAAAGATTGTAGGGGAAAATGTTTTATTTAATGCTTGTGCATACATGGTTAAACTACTGAAGGGAGCGATGTGGAAATAAGTGATAGTCACAGCTGTGTGTGTGTGTGTGTGTGTGTGTGTGTGTGTGTGTGTGTGTGTGTGTGTGTGTGTGTGTGTGTGTGTGTGTGTGTGTGTGAATGTGGGGGGTTAAATACATTACTTCCTCCAATTGTTGTTATTTTTATTTTATTACATTTTGGTATCTGAGGTATATTCAGTCAAAGTCGGCCTTACTTGGATTCATGGGTTGTCTGGGTAAAAGTGACTCACACTGCTGTCATTTGTTTAAAATAAGCATTTATTATTCTGGCTTTGCAGAAGTAGTGAACATATTTTTTCACTTTCTGCAACAGTCAGGCATCAGCATTGCTCACTCCGTATCTGTCTGTAGTGGTCTGTGCAGAATGTGTGTGATAGCAGCTGACCACTGGCACAGTATTGCACTGAGTAGTTTTGCCATATAACAACACTCGATTCTCCTGTTGAGTTTTTGGATGTTAAATCCTTCTATATGAAGGCCTTTTTCCCTTTGTGGATTTTCTCCAAATACTTTGATTTCCTCTCCCAGACACTCAGCCATATAATATATGCCTCTGGCCATTTGTTCTTTTACTTTTCATCCCAATTTAACACCAGAGTGGTACACAGAGAATAGTTGTCTTTTTGGAGGGGAAGGTAGGCACTATTCCCAGAAAAAAATGAATATATTTCCTTACTCATGATTTTTTTTCAGGCATCATCAAGTCAAAAGTTAGTTAAAAAAATCTAATCCTCAGTGCATCTACAACTTTGTGACTTCTGGGGTCCTAGCAGACCTCCATCTTAATTAAGTTACTTCCTCCAAACTTACATTATGGTGGAGTCTTGGCCAGTAACAGTGTGTTAAAAGCATGGGGTGGGTGGTAAAATGTAAGATAAAGTATGAAAAAGCAAGGAAGACATAATCTGGATGGTATGGACCAGGATGAGGAGAAAACAGAGGAGGGCATCAGGGGAGTGCAGGGTAGACTTGTGGGTAATAGCGGAACCCATGGAGTGTTGATTATGATTAGACATCTAAGGTGTATATAGTTAGTAAAGTGGCTATAAAGAGTGGGTTTTTACTGAAGCACTCTGTGGAAGAAACTGAACGACCATGTCTGTTTAATCATAGGTAACAGTTATTGACCTGCTGTAATACAGTCCCACCCCACTGTATTTGGCTCCACCCATTCAGTTGCTTCCTGCAGCCCCCTCATGCTTTGACGTCACCAGCCACTACTGGCTTAAACCCAACATAAACAGCCCTGAAATTACATCTTCACCCCATCTATAATATAATCCGTAATGACTGTATAAAGAAGAAAGGTGGTTGTATTGCTTTAATATTTCCCAACAATTACCACCTTTAGCCAACAACAAACCAACAGAAACTTCATAATGCTCCACAATCATAATAAAAAGGAAATAAATGAAAAGAAATACTATACTATAACAACTTTCAGAACAATAGTAAACACAGCCCTAAAAAATTCTGGTCAGCTATTAAAGAAATCTTGCATCCCAGCTAAGAATTCAACCCTAACGCTTCACCCAATAACTCTCCACTCAAAACTTAAATAAAATTAAACTCTTATTTCATACATAGTATAACATCCTTAACCAAGGATTACCCAACATCTAATCCCAACCCTACCCTGCAGCCACATATCACCACATCAGGTTTTACCTTCAACCTTTGACCAAAATCTGTATAAAACTGGTCTTAAACTCAAACCATGGTCTACTTCAGCTGATGACCTTCCAAGCATGTGTCTTAAAATAACGGCCAATAGCATTGTCTATTCTGTCTCAGTCCTTATGAATAGGTCAATCCAGGAATCCTATATTCCCTTTTTCAGGAAAAAAGTCACACATTATCCCTGTACACAAAGGAGGAAATTCAGCAGACATCTCTATCTCTAGACCTATAGCAATCTTATCCCCCCTCTCCAAAATACTTGAAATGTGTTCAGAAACATTTTCCAACTTACCACCTGCAGGAAGAGCTCATATCCCCCACACAACATGGCTTCCCTCCCTCCCATGGTATTTAGACTGCACTTCTAACCTTTATTGATTCTGTCAATAAAGCTAGAGATAATAAACTGGTCTTCTGGTTATTTCTAGACTTGTCTAAAGCCTTTGAGACAGTTTGCCACAGCAAATTTCATCTCAGTAGGTCTCTGTCAGATCACCCTTTTGTAGTTCAAAAGCTACCTGTCCAGTAGGCATCAGTCAGTAAAAATCACTCCAGCCTCTCTCTCTATACCTCCAGGTCACCACCAATATACCACAAGGCTCTATCCCTGGTCCCCTCCTCTTCATCATTTTTGCCAACACTCTCCACGCATCAGCACGACAGACTTCCTAATACAACACACAGATGACTCAACACTTATATGTATATCAGACAATCTGGCACATCTCCCAAAAATTACTCAGAAAACTTTAACAAACACTGAAACATGGCTCATGCTCAACCCCCAAAAAACAGCTGCATTTTCCCCCAATTTTTTCTTGGATGAAAAAACATTCAACATCCTCTCTCTCTTAATAATACAACCATAGAAGTCACTCCTCATAGTAAATTATTAGGGATGATACCGGATGATGATCTTAAATTCAACCTGCATGAACAATTCATCAAAAACTGGGGATGCTTTACATAGTTAAAAGCTTTCTCAACAATCAACTATAACTACACTTGCCACTACTTATCTCCTCCCCTCACTACTTTATGAAGCTCCCATGCTTACTAACCTGCAGGCATTAGAAAAAAGCAAAACTTGAACAACACTGCAATAAAGTGGTTAAATTTGCATCACTTCCCCCATTCAAAACCCACCACTGTATAGCACTAAGAAGCCTAAAATTGGTTCGAATTACTGCCATCAGCTAACATAAACACAGCTTCTTCTGACCTATAAAAGTATCCAGCATCCGTCTGCTTGTCCAGCATAAATACCAGTCCACTCAACTATGTTCCCACTTGGTCTTCATAATCCAGTGACCAAAAACTCCTCTCTGTCCACAAACCTATCAAATCTGCTGGGCATGCTCTGTACTTGTACCATATTGCTGTGGCCTGGAACTACTTCCCTGTATCCATCAGGTCAATATCCTCCCTCCAGTCCTTTAAAGGTATTCTGAAAGACTTCCTAGACTAAAACTGGCACTGTTCTTGCTTCACAAAAATTAAAACTTGAACAATGCTTTAACATAGTTGCTAAATTTGCAGCAAATAGCCCATTCAGAACACACCAGTATATAGCACTGAAAAGCCTTAATTGGTTAGAACTCCCACATCAACTAACATATGCACAATGTCTTACCACCTGTCACTCTCCTACTCAGGATACAATAGAAGAGTCTTTGTGGGTTCTGTTCAAGCAGCTTTATTATATATAAACACATCACGATAGAAGTTTACTGACTTTGACTTAGGTAACTTATATACAAACTAGCTATTGCATTCATACATGCTCACTCTCTGGCTGCACTCTCCAAATGGCACTAGATATAGCACGTGCCTGCTACTTATATGTTCACGTTCAGTCCTTGATATGCTTCTTAAAGACACAGCACATACACTGATCTACATCCTCCCTCTTTGAGAAATAGATCTTGCAATGTTATGAATCACATTTAGCATGCAGATAATCCAAATAGTTCTTTGTCATGCAATTATACAGAACTAGATATAGTTAGACCCATGTTGCTGTGTATTTCACACTGGGCCTGGAGATATGACCAAACTGTGTGACATAAAACTGAAGATTAGATTTAGCAACTGGAACTGTCTCTACTAAATGTGCAACCTTGGGAATATCTGGAACATCCTCAGGAATGGAAGTAGAGGTTAAGACATGTTCTGGGATGAGAACAATGTCTGAATTGTTCTGAGAGCTAGAGTCTGCATCACAGGAACAATGTGGGATAATGATTCTGGTACAAGAAGAATATGTCTGTGATTTCTCCTGTACTCCACACCCTCAGATTCTTCAAAGTAGGATCTCAGCTCAGTACATATACCTGTAACTTGATCAATCTGGTCGAAGCCTTTCGCTGTTTGTATCCTCATGGTCTCTCCTTCTTTTAACGGATGAAGAAATCTGCTCGATTTATCATAACTGGACTTCTGGATAGAGCTTTTCTCGAATAATTGGGATTTAATGGTTCTGGTGTTCTTTGCTTTAGGCCTCAATAAGCTGGAACTAATAGGTAGCATTGTTCTGGTTTGCCTAGATATAAGTCTTTGAGCAGGCGAGCCAAGTATATCATCACAGGGTATGTTTCTGAGATTAAGTAAATTCAAAAAGACATTGGTGTTCTCACTCTTTGACCTTTCAAGTAATTGCTTTGCACGCTGCACTGCACATTCAGCTAGCCCATTTGACTGTGGATATTCAGAACTGCTAGTAACATGTATAAAATCCCATTCTCTTGCAAATTTCTGAAACAACTGACTAGTAAATTGAGTACCATTGTCAGAGATAACTGTGTGGACTACCATGGACTGAGAAATGATGTTTCAACTTAGTAATAACAGCAGTGGATGTTAGATTAGGTAGTAAGTCAATCTCAAACCAATTCAAATAAGAGTGTACCAGTACTAACTAGTGTTGATTGTCCCACTCGAAGGTATGAGTGGCTACTGTTGACCAATGTAGTTCAGGAACTTGAGTTAGCTGAAGTGGTTCTCTTTGCAAATGCAGTTTAGTACTATTGCATACTGAACAAGAAGAAAGTACTTCCTCAATGTCTTTCAGTAACGAAGGCCAAAATACTAGTTCTCTCACCCTCCTCTTAGTAGATGCGGAACCTGGGTGACCACGATGCAAAATCTGGATATATTCATGTTGTAAGGAAGCAGGAACAATAATTTTAAGACCTTTGAAAATAATACCATCTTCCATCAACATCTTATCTCTGCAGGGAGAATAGGTTTGCACTTCAGGTGGTGCACTAGATTGCTTTGACGGACATTCTAAGATTAATGTAGTGGTGGAGCTTTTGCAAAATTGGATCAGTCTTTGTGTGATCTCTCATCTCATCAAGTCTAGTGGAAGAGAAGTTATGCACTGCCATCACGTCAAAGTCAAAATTCTCTGCGTCAAGCTGTTCCCTTGTATTTCTGGGTGATCTGGATAAGTTATCAGCCAGATAAAGTAGTTTGCCTTTTGTATAGACCATTTTGAAGTTATACTTTTGCAATTTGAGCATCATTCTTTGTAATCTCGCTGGAGCTGAATGCATAAGCTTCTTTAGAATAGTGACTAGAGGTTGGTGATCAGTTTCAATCTGAATAGCTCAACTATAGATATAATCATGAAACTTTGAACATGCAAATACTATTGCCAAAAGTTCTTTCTCAATTTGAGCATATTCCATTTCAGTTTGGGTAAGGGTTATAGATGCATAGGCTGATAGTCTGCCCTCTTAAAGAATAACTGTGCCAAGATCAAATTTTGAAGCATCACAGGAAAGAGTGACTGGTTTATTTACATCATAGTGTCTTAGTGTAGGTGTGGTGGCAATTTTCTGCTTGAGGTCTTCAAATGCCTTCTGGTGTTGCTCTAACCAAGACCATGTAATATTTTTGTGTGTCAGCTCTCTTAAAGGTGCTGTCATTTCAATGAAGTCTGATATGAACTTGCCCAAATAGTTGACCTTGCCTAGGAAATGCTGTAGAACTTGAATATTATCTGATGCTGAAATCTCAAAAATAACTGCTTGCTTGGTCAGGTCTGGTCTCAAGCCAGTACTGGTAAATAAATGACCTACATATGTAACTTCTGGTAGCCTGAATTTACACTTTAGAGGATTGAGCATTAAGGTCACTTCACAAGCTCTATCTAGAACTCTCTTAAGGTTTCTGTCATGCTCTGCTTCACCATTGCCTCCAACCAATAAATCATCTACTATTATGGCACAAGGGTAGCCTGAACAAATTGCTCCACTGCACACTGGAAGGTTTCACTTGCAGAATTTATTCCAAATGGCATCTTTAGGAATCTGTATCTGCCAAACAGGGTGCTGAAAGTAGTAAGTAATGAAGATTTGCGAACAAGCATCACTTGCCAAAATGGACTTTTTGCATCGAAGACAGAAAAAAACAGTGGCATTCGGTATCAGAGCTGCAACCTCTTCAACCATATGTATTGGATGATGCTGTCTTCAATGCGTTGTTCAGATCTCTTGGGTCAATACATATTCTGATTTTATCTGAGCATTTTTTGTGAGCTGCTACCATGGGCGACACCTATTCAGTTGGTTCAGTAACTGGACATATTACACCTTGCTGTACCATTTTATCCAACTGAGCTTTGACTTTATCCTGCATAGCTATCGGAACTTTTCTTGCTTGTCTGACTACTGGAGTGACCTCTGGGTCTAACTTCATTGAATACACAACTAGAAGTTTGCCCAACTTGTTAGTGAAAATATCAGCATACTCAGAAAATGGCTTCAGAAAAGTTGGAACTAGGATATGCACTTACCTGATGAACTTCTTTGGTAAAAGAAAGCAGATTCACCCTCAAACTGTCTTTGAGACCCAATAATAACTGCACCGGTCTTCAAACTACATAGAATAACAAGCTGTCACAGTTCTTAGCCAAATAACATGAAAGCATTACTGAGCTCTTGGTTTGAATTTCCTCACTTCCATAAGCAACAAGTCTCACACTACCAGCCACATTAAATTGCTCATTATTTCTCACTTTAGCAAATGTGTTTGCTGATATAACATTACACTTTGAACCAGTGTCTGCTGTAAGCTCTGTGGATTTACCAGTGATCTGGACAGTATGAAACACTTTGCTCTTTGTCAATACATTCACTGCATTAACTCTTTCACCAATTACCAATACACCATGTACATAGAAAGTAGACTGCTGCAACGCTACTCGATCAATTTGCTTTTTTGAGTGACCCTTTACAACTGTGTGGGGTTTACTTGATCTGCAAAGCCTTTGAAAATGGTTCAGTTTTTTACATGTGACATTGCTGACCACATGCTAAGCATTTCTCTCTTTTAGACTCATGATTAACACCACAATTGTGAAAGTTAACAATAAAGCTGGACTTGGGTTTTACGGACTCATACTTGTGCTGCACTGAGCATGCTCCTTTAACTGAATTAGTCTTAGAACTTGCTGGAAAGTTATGTGGTTTCCCTGGTGAACCTTATGCCTACTTCTGTTTGCCACATGTTGCATGCTATCTACATTTGCTCTGGAGCCTGCTGAAACCATGCTCTTGTCACTTGCAAGCATACTTGTGTGTTTTTCTGTAACTTCATGGATTTGACAAATCTCTATGGTTTTACTCAACATTAAATCACTGTCCTGAAGCAAAATCTTCCTCACAATAGCACTATTAATAGTACACATGAGCCTGTCTTTTATTAACTCATCTTTTAAGTCACCAAACCAACACAGTTTGACTTTGTTTCTCAGGTCAGTAATATAAGATGCAAAAGTTTCCCCTGGTTTCTGATCTCTTGTGTAAAACAGATGTCTCTCTAATGTAATAGTTGTCTGGGGGTTACACATTTCCTTGAATTTGTGCTTCAAACACTCGGGGTCTTCCCTTGATTCAGCTTGTGCAACAATATGACGATTTTCACCTTCTCCCTCATATACTGCTGGTGCATACACAAATGAACTCTCTCTTTCAATGGTCTCTGACTCAGCTAGGTTTAGCAAAATGAATGCCCTGGTGCATGCATTTTTGTCTGAATAAGCTGCTTGTATAAAAATGTTGTACTCTTGCTCAACTATTCTCCAGTTCTCTGCAATATTCTCATCAAATATAAGTGGTAAGGGCTTTCGAAATCCGTATGCCATATTAACACATACCAGTGAAGGGTTTTGCAAATATGCATGAACACATACACATTTGCCAGAAATGTATGCCAGTATTTGTAACTCTGCCCAATAGCACAACAAACCTCTATATAACTTAACTTTGCAAGTAAGTCTCTCAGGCACTGTGATACTTTTGAAATGACTGTACTGCAAGAAATCACTTCTTATCGGTATAAGAAACATTTCAAATAACTGCATGATGCAAATGAACTGATCAGAAGAAGCTCAGAGTCAGAAACATTTCAAAGTAATTGCACTTTGCGAATAAACACTACACAGCTCACTGAAATTTCCCCAAAATGGTGGTACCTTGCTTGATAATTCTTTACAGTGCAAGAAACACTGTGTAATGGCAGCACTTTGTGAACAGACACACCCAGCACAAGAAACTTTTCAAAATTGCTATACTTTGTACTTCACGAAATAGTTGCACTTTGCACACAAACTCTTTAGAATAAATGCATAGTAATAAGCACACACTGTAAGCACTTTTACACACTTTTTGATACTTCAAATAACTCTAGTTATGCCCTTGATACAATACAAAGTGATAGTTATGCCAAAACACAGCACTTTTCCAAAAAATGCAGTCGCCTTGCTTTATCTACGCTTAATGTATCCCTTTTTGCCCTTATTAAATTCATTTTGCTCATTTAATCTCTTTTCATACTCATTCTGCTTTTCTTGTGCTTGTTTTACTCTAAACATGCTTGTTTTGCCTCAAACACACTCGTTTTACTTTAAACATACTAGTTTCATCAAATATCTTAATCTTAAACATTTCCTTTAGTTAATAAACCTTTTGTGCTTTCTGCTTATTTAATAATGTGGTTTTTGCCCCCGTAATGCTCTTTTTTATATAATAAACTGTTTGTGCAAGTTTTCATTACTTTTGGTTCTTTTCTGGCTCTTTTCATGCTCGTTTTGCTTAATTTACCTTCACTGTCATCTCTCCAAAAATCAATCTCTGAAATCCCACTTCTGACACCACATCACTCTCCTACTCAGGATACAATAGAAGAGTCTTTGTGGGTTCTGTTCAAGCAGCTTTATTATATACAAATGCATCATGATAGAAGTTTACTGACTTCAACTTAGATAACTTACATCAAACTAGCTATTGCAATCATACATGCTCACTCTCTGGCTGCACTATCAAAATGGCACTGGGTATAGCACGTGCCTGCTATTTATATGTGCACGTTCAGTCCTTAATATGCTTCTTAAAGATACAGCACATACACACTGATCTACACTACCTATAAAATTATCCAGCATCCATCTGCCTCTCCAACACTAAAAAATATTCTGGACAGCTATGTTCCCAGTTGGTCATTGTGATCCAGTGACCAAAAACTCCTGTCTCTCTACAGACCTAACAAATCTGCTGGGCAGTACTTGTACAAGGATGCTAAGGTCTGGAACTCATTACCTGTATCCATCAGGTCTATACCCTCCCTCACATCTTTCAAAACCACTCTGAAAGACTTCCTAGTTAAAATCTATCTTTGTTCAAAACCAGGATAAACTAAATCCCTAAATGTGAACAAGCACCTTTTCATTCCTTATACCACCTTACTCTCCCTTCTTCGCTTGCTTCCTTACTGCTATCTAACTCTCTTCCCTGACTTTCTCTCTAAATATACCATAAGCCTGTTTTCCCTCACTTCATATTGCAACTCATTTTATATTTGACTAACTTACCTTTAATTTCTCTACAAACTATATAAAATTTCTCTAAATATTAAATGATTGTCATATACCTTGTATCAATGCTAAACCAAAGTTTTTATATTATTCCCATCCATTCATCCTCAATCCCTTTTCCCATTTTGCACAAGGAGTTGGGGTTTCACTTCTGCATTGACAATCATCTCGAGCCAAGGTTTACACTGCTGGGTGGCTAGCCCTGCCGTGGTAGTTCATTTGCACCACTCACTTGTGCACACAGTCTCACCTACTGCCAGTTTAGAGTGTCCAGTCCACATACTGCATGTCTTTGGAATGTGGAAGAAACCAGAGCACCCAGAGGAAACTCACGTGGCAGCAGGGAGGACATGCAGACTCTGCACAGAAGGCACCCCAGCCGAGAACTGAAACGGAAAACCTCGTGCTGTGAGGTGACAATGCTAACCACTGCACCACTGCGGCAACCCCATAAGAAATAATATAAAAAATATATATTTTTACATTATTTCTAAATTGTTATAATTATTTATTTAAACTGCAGATGTTTTTATTTTATTTTTGAAGATTGTAAAATTATTGTTCTTAAAATGTTTTGTAATAATTTGGAGCTTTTCTCCCTTGGCCTCCTCTGAAAATGTGCTTCTATTGTGTCGGACTTTCCTGGTAATCAAATGTCAGTAAATAAATAAATAAGCAACCCCAGGATAAACAACATCCCTAAACTATATCCCTAAATGTGAACAAATAACTGTTCATACCTTACATCTCCTTACTTTCCCTTCTTCACTCACTTCCTTACTTCAGTCAGTCCCTCAGACATCATTTGTTTTGTCTGTGACTCTGCCACGTTACTTCACTAGACAGTACTCCTGGGTCACATGTGCCCAGTGGGCTGCTGCAGGTTGTTAGAAAATGCATTACCCATGCTTGTTTTGAATTCCTGCACCCTTCACATAGATACTAATTAGTACTTCACTGGATGCTATTTGAGTATGAATATCAACACGACTCTTGTGGTTTAACGGGTTGCCAGATGCATTTTCACTAAATATGAGTATCCAGGGAAGAGATGTTTACTGTTTCTCATGCTAAGTCTGTTTTCAATGTGAAAGTGTTTTGTTTAAAATATGGCTATCAGTATTTTTCTGTAAAATGTGAACATTTTAAATGAAATTAAAATCTATGTGATAATTGTAAAAGTGAAAAAAAAATAATATATATACACGGACAGGTGTGAATAGTGTTCATCATAAGTGACAGCCACATAATGGGCTATTACTGTTAGGGGCATAATTTGTTATATTGCAAAGGGCTTCATTTGTCCCTAATCCAACTTTGTTGACTCTGGAGATGTATGCTGCAACAAGGCCGACTTGCACTGAGTGATATTTATTTATTTTATTTTATTTTACATTTGTTAACCGGGAAATTCCGACTGGACCAGACCCATTTTCAGCGGAGGCCCAGGGAGAAAAGCTCCAACATCAAGTTATACAAATACAGTACATCCAGCATAATACACAAAACAGGTTACATCATGTATGCTGAGCATAGTAATATAACAAGAAATTAATAAAAACACTCCAGGTAAAAGAAGATATAGAACATGGATAAAAAGACAATGTCAGTCATACATTGGTAAGAAAAGAAAATATATCAAGTAAGATTCTACAGTTAAAAGTACCCTTTCAGATGACCAATCCTACAGGGGATCAGAGCTCCAGCATGTGATCAGAGAGGAATTTGGGGAGTTAATAGTAGTATGGGTAGGCTTATGTGATACAAGAGCATAACCAGGTACTAAGAAGGTGCGATTTGAGGGAATTTTTGAATATGGATGTGGAGGGGGCAGTGGACACAGATTGGGGAAGAGAGTTCCAATTTCTGGCAACGGTGTGGGAGTAGAGCGCTTTCCATGCATTATTGTTAGCCTTGGTGATGGAGAGGAGAGATTTTTCACTGGATCTTAGGTACCGGTTTGCAGTATAGATAGTAAGTAGGTTGGATAATTAGGGTTTTTTTTCAGGATATTTGAGAATATTGTAGGCTGTGCCCAGCTGGTGATAGTTAAGTAGCTGTGGTAGCTCAAGCCATTTTAGTTCTTTTAGTGCAGCCCAGTGATGGGTTCTATAGGTTGAGTTAGTAGCAAACTTGGCTATTTTATTGTAGCATGATTCTAGTTTGTCTAGGTCACATTGTCTGATTTGGGTAAAGACTGGTGCTGTGTATAATAGAGTTGAGAGGAGGTGGCTTTGTGCAAGAGTGACTCTTGCTTTTTGTGAGAGAAAGGACTTATGCCTGTATAGGGAGCCTAGTTTTTTGTGTACTAGTTTTATTGTATGTGAGATGTGAACATCAAAGTGGAGATTATTGTCTATTTCAATGCCCAGAAGTTTGGTGTGGTTAGAAGGGGAGATGGTGGTGCCGTCCTTAGATGTTATGGTAAAGGAGAGGTTTTTTTTATCTATTAGGGGTAAATAGTAGCAGTTTTGTCTTTTTGGGATTTAGAATTAGTTGGATATCCGATATCCATTTTTCTACTGAGATAAAGGTATCTTGAGTGAGTGTATGTAGGGTGGTGGGACATGAGGCGGAGCAGATCAGGGTTGAATCATCCGCATATTGTATGAGTGTGGCATGTTGTGT
Organism: Protopterus annectens; assembly: GCF_019279795.1. Lineage (NCBI taxonomy): Eukaryota > Metazoa > Chordata > Ceratodontiformes > Protopteridae > Protopterus > Protopterus annectens. Next base: position 117,933,918 of record NC_056739.1, read on the forward strand.
AGAGCATTTGAGGTTATTTGTGAAAATAGAGAACAATAGCAGGCCCAGTATAGAGCCCTGTGGGATTCCTATGGTGGTTGGAAGTTGTGTAGACAGAGTTCCTTTCCACTGGACTGATTGTTGCCTGTCAGACAAGTAGCTTCTGAACCAGGCTATTGTAGAGGAGGTGAAGGATAATGATGTTAGTGAGTCTAGTAGAATGGAGTGGGAGACCATATCAAATGCTTTTGAGAGGTCTAGGAAAATGGCTGATACATATTTGTTATCATTCCTGTGAAGGTTTATATAATTAGTGAAGGATAGAAGGGCTGTGGTAGTGCTGTGATGTGGACGGAAACTGTGTTGTGTGGTAGATAGTAGATTGTGTGTGTTAAGAAATGTCATCACTTGCAAGTGGATGCATTTCTCAAGAATTTTGGATAAGGGGCAAAGGATGGCAATAGGTCGGTAGTTGGAGAATTGAGGAATGATGTGAGATACTTTCCAGAGTTTGGGTATGTAGGATTCTAGTATGGAGCGGTTGATAAGGATGGAGACAGGATATGATAGGGAGTCACTAGCCATTTTTAGGTATGCAGCAGGTATGTTATCAGCTGCTAGTGTGGTTGACTTTAGTTTTAGGAGGAGTTTTTTGATAGTTGAGGTGGGCACTGGCGATAGGCTGAAAGAGGGGGTGGTGTGGGATAGGTTAGGTTGTGATTGAGGTAGACTGTTTTTGGTTATTTGACTGGACAGGGCTAAGATGGATTTAGTAAAATGGTTATTAAATTGAGAAGCTATGTCTAGGGTATTGTTAGTAGAGATGGGTGCTGGGGTTGTGGTTTTGCCTGGCTTTAGTAGAGAGTTAATGGCATGCCAGAATTTTTGTGGACTATTTGAATATTTCCTTTGGGCGCTAAGAAAATAGTTTTGTTTGTTTATTTTGGATTCAGCCTTGGCCTTGTTTCTAAGCTGTTGATAGTATTGTCTGGAGCTAGGGGTTTTGTCAGTTTTCCAGGCTTTATCTCTAGCTTTTAGTAAGGCTCTGGTGTCCCTATTTAGCCAGGGTGCATAGTTGGTTTTAACTCTGATCTTTCTGCTGGGAGCTAGACTGTTAAGGATGTTAGAGAAGGTAGTATTGAAGTAGTCTACTGCCTGGTCTAACCTGAGTGTCCGTAGTGGTTCCCAGTTGCAGTGGCTTAGGACAGTATTTAGGTATTGTGGGGTAAGGTTACGGTCATCTTGTACCAATTTGTAGACTACTGGTTTGGGGTGATTGGAGTGTTTCTTGAGTAGGAAGGTGGGGAGATGATCACTTAAGTCATCTGGGAGGCAGCCTACTGTATAGTTTTGTTTGGGATAGTTGGTTAGTGTCCAGTCCAGTATGGATTCTCTCTTTGGTTTCTGGTTCTTTAATTAGTTGAGAGAACCCATATAGATTGATATGAGTAGAGGGGCTGCTGGAGTTACAGGCTGCCCAGTCAGTGTTAAGGTCTCCTAGTAGGCTTGTTTCCTGAGGTAGATTGTCCTTTGTCCAGTGTAGGATGTCTTCTATTATGAGCGAGTTGTTGCCTGGAGGTATGTAGCAGCATATTATATTGATCTTCTTGGTGTTTCTTATGGATAGGACAGAAAATAGGACTTCAGCATTTTGAAAAGTGGGTGGTGTGGTGTGCAGGAGCTGGAGGTTAAGGGTGTTTTTAAAGATAATGGCTACTCCTCCTCCTTTCCTGTTTGTTCTATCAGATCTAAGTGTATTATACCCTGGAGGAAGAAAGTCTTCATCTTGGATACTGGGTTTAAGCCAGGTTTCTGTAATGGCGAGTATATCAGGGTTGTAGTGGGCTATGAATGCATGTAGGTCTGTTTGCTTGTTAGTAATACTTCTTATGTTGAGATTTAGGATTATCAGGTCAGATGTTTGTCTAGCTGAGAGGGGACCTGGATTTGGGTGAATGTCACCAGAGGTTAGCAGAGATTGTAGGAGTGTCAGTATGTGTTTTTTTAATATTAATTGTTTGTGAGCTTGGTCTATGAAAGTTTTTCTTAGTGTGGTGAGATGGTGTAATTTTTGTTAGTGAGTAATATGTAGTTGTAAGATTTATGATTGTAGGGCAGATGTAGAAGTCTGAGTGGGTTTGAGAGGGTGGGCTAGTGTGGGTAGTGAGATAGTAGTTGTGCAGCGGTAGGTCTGTTTGTAAGGAAGTTAGGAAGGTTAGCGATAGTAGAGCTAGTGATAGGGATGTGAGTGTAGTTAACATGATACTACTTTGAGTGAGAAGTGCAACTAAGATTCCTGGTTGGTTGTGTGTGAGGGTAGAGTTGTATTGTCTGGGAATGTGTGTTGGGAGGAGTGGGATCAGTGTGGGATGTAATTGGATTGGGGGTGGGGGCAGTAAGAAGAGTGGGTTGGGCTAGTTGTTAGGGAATTAGGGGTTGGACTACTGGTCAGGTGATTAGCGGTTAGAATAAAAGTAGAAGTAGTGGGGGGGGGGCAGGGAAGGGAGCGGAGCAAGCCTGAGTGCAGCGGGCAAACACTGACTCCAAGTGTTTCTTTAGGCTTTGGTAAGTATGTAGTGTTAGCTTAAATTGTAATATATTAAACTGAAATTTTAACTGTAATTTAAACTGTATGTTTGCACTAAGTTATAGACTATGTTATGGGCACAGAGTATAATTTTCTGACATTCTTAAAAGGATATAGAATTAAAGTTGGGGTTAGTTACAGATGAAACAGGAGAGGGAATTAAATGCTATTTTATACATTTGAGTATTTCTCAAAAGAAAATTGACTTTATTTGGGGGGCACTAACTGGAGAGCAGTATACAGCTGTTTAGTCCTGGTGATGTACTCATCAGTACAGAGGTTTGACTAAGGAACTATACAGCAGAAATGTACTAATACACTCACTAACATTTGTTTAAGTTAATGCAGGTAAGGTATTTTACTGTCTAGACACTTGGAAGTTAAGCACCTACATTAGTATTTAGTCTCTTTAGTTGCAGGACAAGTGTCTGTGGGTGCCCAGTGCTCAAGAGAAAAAATTGAAATTTCCATTGCTTGATATGGGGGGGGCAGAGACTTGCTTGACCTGAAGGATGGTTTGGATTAAGTAGGATGATTACACACCAAGGGAGATATCCAATGGGATTGCAGTTCTCGATGACAGAGAGCACATAGGGAGGTCAAAAATGTGATATAGACATCCCACATGCATGTAAGTCCCCCCCCCAAAAAATAGTATGTTGTATGCGGTAATATTTCTGTACGACTTGTTTTTGTTCAGCAAAACTGCTGCAGCAGCATTTATATTATATTTCATTGTTCAGCTTTATTCATTGCACTAAAGCATGAACTAATTCACTAATAGGTCTTGATCTAAACATGCTGTATTTTACTAATATAATTTTGAAATACCTTCCTTACAGCCTCTGTCAAGTGCAATGGGGTCGACATTTTCCAAGTTATTTAGTTTGCGTTATTTGGAGTGGTGATCAGAACAGTCTGATCTTTTGCATTCAGTATATAGTTATTGTTGCATATTAGTGTGATCCAGCCTTCTCTGAAAATCGGATTGTAAAAGATGTCATCATTTAGTTCAAAACTGTTATTCTGGCAATGGTTGCAGACGACTAAAGCTCCAAGGTATTAATGAGCTGCTTTCTGTGGTGAGCAGGGTTTGAATCTTACCATCTGTATTTACCTATTATTGTTATTGTTTGGTGGCCACTCCCAATTGCTCAGCTGATCTGCTTCAGCAAACATTATGGCAATATCACCAGCACAACAAATTTTTAATGTAACAAATGCATTTTATTCTTCAAGCGCAGCAAGCACTACATTTGTAGATGAAGCATTGAAATGCAAAGTTGCTTGTCAGCATTAACCTGTGTATTTGTAATAGTTCTCTTTGATGTGGAATTAGTCAGCTGACTTTTACTTCTGCAGAGACTGTGCACATTGTCTAAGCATACAGTAATGTGGTTAATATTTCTTATGCTTTCATAAATACTCTACTATTTAAACATGCTACACATGGATGGATCTTATGGTATAATAGTAGCGATTGTTATACAATTTCATGTAGTTCATCCAACGCTACCAATAAAGCACATGTAATTTATTTCTTCATAACAATAAGGGATGTACACAGTCAACAAAGTGGCTATAACTGCTGGTAGGGGTGGGGGGATCTCTGTGGATGAAAGTACCTTATGCCCTTATCATCTGCTCATTTTTAAACAGTTTTTAAGCTTTGGAGGACTAGTGTGCGTGTGTGTGTGTGCGTGTGTGTGTGTGTGTGTGTTTGTGTGAATTAAGTTGGCATACTTTGGCTACTGTGTGTTTGTCTGAAACACATTTGAAATTTAACTTTGGTCATTGTTATTCCTAATTTTCTGATACAGACATCTGAAAAGGATGCAGACAACAATATAGCTATAACTTGTGGATTTTGGGGGCTAAAACTGTACACGCAATCTACCATGGGCCAAATGCATTTTTTTATGAATGTGAGTTTCAATGGATTTTCAATGAATGTGAGGTTCATAGGTTCATAGGTGTGTACTAGGCTAATGGTCCTGGAGCCTTTACAAGCCTAGCCCATAGGATTACCCTGGCATTGTGCCACCCGACCTTAGTTCCCAGTGCCTCTGTCGAGTAAAGCCACTGGAGTGAATTTTCTATTTCCCATCTACTCATCAAGATTTCTCTTGAATGAGGGCCAGTGAGGTGCTCTGTTTGACATGTATGGGAAGCCTATTCCATAATGGAAGAGAAGTTTACTGCTGTTCATGAGAAGTATGTTTTTAATATGAAACTGTTTTGTTTTGTTTAGTAAATGACTATCAGTGTTTGTTCTACAATATTTGAAATAAAGTTTTAAATTAAATCTCCTTGTAAAAGTAAAGATGAAAGTAGTATGACACTGAAAGGTATGAATAGTGTTCATGGTAATTGAGGAGAGACAGCTAAGTAATGGAACACTGGAAAGGCTGCGGGTGGGGGGGGCTGTTACATTACCGCATACTCTGCCTAGGGCCCCATTTGACCACAATCCAGCTCTTTTAAAGGTTGTGGCTCTTGTTCAGTGATGTTGGATGCCCTAATCTTAATGAGTTGTGAAGCTGAGTGCTCTAACCGCACAATGTTATGATATCATCCAAAAATGTTTAGTGATGCTAAGTGTTTTTACTGCCTTGTTTTCTGACATTATAAATTCAGCAATAATGGGTTATCTAAATTTGATTTGCTATGGCATTACAGACGTCCTCGGTTATGCTAGATTTTGTAAATTGATTGTGTTATGATATCATGCAACACATGTTCAGTTATTCTGAGTCTTCTAAATGTGTGTTATGACCTTGCCAGACACATATTCAGTAATACTGTATGTTCTAACCTCATTATTATGTTATATCATTACCAGATAAATTTAGTGATGCTGGATATTCTCACTTTCTTGTGCTACAGTACCAGACACATATACAATAATGTTGAGTATTCTAACTTCATTGTGCTACAGTACCAGACATGTATACAGTAATGCTGGGTATTCTCACTTCCTTGTGCTATAGTACCAGACACATATACGGTAATGCTGGGTATTCCCACTTCATTGCGCTATGGTACCAGACACATACGTGTACAGTAATGGTGAGTATTCTCACTTCATTGTGCTACAGTACCAGATACAAATACAGTAATGCTGGGTATTCTCACTTTATTGCGCTATGGTACCAGACACATATGTGTACAGTAATGGTGAGTATTTTCACTTCATTGTGCTACAGTACCAGATACATATACAGAAATGCTGGGTATTCTCACTTCATTGTGCAATAGTACCAGACACATATACAGTAATGCTGGGTATTCTCACTTCATTGTGCTATGGTTCCAGAGACAAATACAGTATTGCTGGGTATTCTAACCACACTGCATTATGACATTACCAAACACATGTTCAGTGATGTTGACTGTGCTAGTCTCTTTATGGTATGATGTCGCCAGACCCATTTAGTAATGCTGATTGTTTTAACCTCAGTCTGTTATGAAACTACCAGACATAAGTTCAGTATTGCTGGGGATGGAAACATCATGTTTAGTGATCATATATGTGTGTGTGTGTGTGTGTGTGTGTGTGTGTGTGTGTGTGTGTGTGTGTGTGTGTGTGTGTGCATGCGCACTAATTTCGCTGTTTTATAATCATATCTTTCAGTTGTCCAAAATTTCACAGAATGCCCATATTTTTGCCTCATATTTTTGGTGTGTTGCTTCATAAAATTTGTGGTTTTCTGGCAAATCATTGGGAGATGAAGTCACAAAATAATGCAGACATTTGAGTGTCAGTCTTCACATCCTTTAAAAATGGATGCTAATGCAGAACCTATTATTGTATCAACATTTTAAGTTTGTAAGAGCAATGTTTAAAATCTGTCCCTGATTTTAGGCATTTGTCCCCGCATTATTTTTTTCTTAGTCCATAATTACTGCACCAAGACATTGAGAAGTATATTTATGACTCCAGCAGGCACATGTCCAGTAATGCTGGGTGTTCTAACCAGATTGTGTTTTAACATTAACAGATACGTCTTCAGTGATGCTGAATGTACTAATGTCATTATGTCACGACATTACTGGACACATTGCTAAGAGCTCTGATGTCACTGTGCTATAGTACCAGACACATACACAGGCTTCCCATCCATGTGAAGTAGAGATACTTCCTAACCCAATTCAATGCAACTTGGCGAATTGGTTGGGCAACTGGAAATTCATCCCTGGTTTGGCACCTTTGTCTCTAATGGACACAGGCAACCTGTAAATGGTTAATCTCCCAGACCCATGCTTACACTTATCAGGGGTATCAGAACTTGACAGAGATTTGGGATGCATGGCTAGGCTTAACATGGTCCTTCTGATCATTAGCTTAGTAAACACCTATGAACCTATGAAGCTATCATGACATTGTCAGACACATATTCATTAATGCTGATCTCATTGCATTATGATAATGCATGAACCTTCAGTGATGCTGAGTTTTCTGACCTAATTTTATTATAGTAGCCAGATTCTGTCTGTCTGAGGTTTTCAGAATTCATTCTGTTTCATGAAATTGCCATGCCTGTATTCAATGATACTGAGTCTTCTTACATCAGAGATTTATGATGTTACAGGTACTGTTCAGAGATGATGTGTGTGTGTGTTAACCTCAGTGTATTATGACATCAGCAAACACATACCCAGGTATGCTGTGCATTCTAGCCACATTGTGTTATGATATCACCAGACATATTCACTGAGAAAATCCAGTTAGTGTGCTCATACTAAGTGTGAAGACTTTGTGTGACCGGTTACATTTGGAGGACTGGCTTCCCTCATGTGAAACAGAGGCTTGTAATACTTCTGCTAAGAGGCTATGAGGACATGTAGGTACATACACACTAGCTCTGACTATATAAATGACTTTCTGTAGGACTAGCTACCATGCCATGGTACAAAGATGTGTCACAATAAAACTAACAGCCTCTGCATGTGCATGTCTAGTCACTTTGTCAAAAAAGCATTACAACTAAGGGTGTGAGTACGATTAGCATGTTCTGTACAACACATGGGGGTGGAGTAGCAGTGACATGGTGTTATTGGAGTTGAACCTCTCTGCAGAAGGGGTTCCAGCTTACTTGCTGGGTGACCCCAGAATGCTAACACAAGTTCTGTTACCAGACACATGTTCAGCAATGTGGAGTTTTTTTACCTTAATGTTTCATAACTTATCTAGATGCATGGTTAGCAATGCTGTGTGTTCTAACCTTAATGTTTTAAGATATTACAAGACACACTATCAGTGATGCTGGGTGTTCTAACCCTACTATTTTAAGACATTACAAGACACACTGTCAGCGATGCTGAGTGCTCTAACCTTACTGTTTTATGATATTATCAGACACACTGTGAGTGATGCTGAGTGCTCTAACCTTCCTGTTTTATAGACATTACAAGACACACTATCAGTGATGCTGAGTGCTCTAACCTTACTGTTTTATAGACATTACAAGACACACTATCAGTGATGCTGAGTGCTCTAACCTTACTGTTTTATAGACATTACAAGACACACTATCAGTGATGCTGAGTGCTCTAACCTTACTGTTTTATAGACATTACAAGACACACTATCAGTGATGCTGAGTGCTGTAACCTTCCTGTTTTATAAACATTACAAGACACACTATCAGTGATGCTGAGTGCTCTAACCTTACTGTTTTATAGACATTACAAGACACACTATCAGTGATGCTGAGTGCTCTAACCTTACTGTTTTATAGACATTACAAGACACACTATCAGTGATGCTGAGTGCTGTAACCTTCCTGTTTTATAAACATTACAAGACACACTATCAGGGATGCTGAGTGCTCTAACCTTACTGTTTTATGATATTATCAGACACACTATCAGTGATGCTGAGTGCTCTAACCTTACTGTTTTATAGACATTACAAGACACACTATCAGCGATGCTGAGTGCTCTAACCTTACTGTTTTATAGACGTTACAAGACACACTATCAGTGATGCTGAGTGCCCTAACCTTCCTGTCTTATAGAGATTACAAGACACACTATTAGTGATGCTGAGTGCTCTAAGCTTACTGTTTTATAGACATTACAAGACACACTATCAGTGACGCTGAGTGCTCTAACCTTCCTGTTTTATAGACGTTACAAGACACACTATCAGTGATGCTGAGTGCCCTAGCCTTCCTGTCTTATAGAGATTACAAGACACACTATCAGTGACGCTGAGTGCTCTAACCTTGCTGTTTTATAGACATTACAAGACGCACTATAAGTGATGCTGAGTGCTCTAACCTTACTTTTTTATAGACATTACAGGACACACTATCAGTGATGCTGAGTGCTCTAACTTTACTGTTTTATGATATTATCAGACACACTATCAGTGATGCTGAGTGCTGTAACCTTCCTGTTTTATAGACATTACAAGACACACTATTAGTGATGCTGAGTGCTCTAACCTTACTGTTTTATAGACATTACAAGATACACTATCAGTGATGCTGAGTGCTCTAACCTTACTGTTTTATAGACATTACAAGATACACTATCAGTGATGCTGAGTGCTCTAACCTTACTGTTTTATAGACATTACAAGACACACTATCAGTGATGGTGAGTGCTCTAGCCTTACTGTTTTATAGACATTACAAGACACACTATCAGTGATGCTGAGTGCTCTAACCTTACTGTTTTATAGACATTACAAGATACACTATCAGTGATGCTGAGTGCTCTAACCTTACTGTTTTATAGACATTACAAGACACACTATCAGTGATGCTGAGTGCTCTAACCTTACTGTTTTATAGACATTACAAAACATACTATCAGTGATGCTGAGTGCTCTAACCTTACTGTTTTATAGACATTACAAGACACACTATCAGTAATGGTGAGTGCTCTAACCTTACTGTTTTATAGACATTACAAGACATACTATCAGTGATGCTGAGTGCTCTACCCTTACTGTTTTATAGACATTACAAGACACACTATCAGTGATGCTGAGTGGTCTAACCTTACTGTTTTATAGACATTACAAGACACACTATCAGTGATGCTGAGTGCTCTAACCTTACTGTTTTATAGACATTACAAGACATACTATCAGTGATGCTGAGTGCTCTATCCTTACTGTTTTATAGACATTACAAGACACACTATCAGTGATGCTGAGTGCTTACTGTTTTATGACTTTATCAGACATGTTTAGTGATAATGGATCTTCAAACCAGTAATAGTAGATGTTTGAATGATCCCTGCTGCAGTAGCCTAACCTATATGGGTTGTATCTTGCTTAGGATATAACAACCAGCCAGCTTCCAAAGCTTAAGGTCACCTTCCACGTGCCCAAAGTGTTTGTCAGCTCAAGCTGAGATGACTAAAAGACTAGTTTGGATGCAAAGCCTTTCAAAACTTTCATACAAACTGAGAGAGGGATGCTAACCTCTGCCAGGATATTGCTAGGAACAACAGAAATCAAATGTTCACACCCTGGCATAAAAAACACACAAAAAACAAGGGGGAAGAGGGAGGGATTGGCTACTGCAGCAGTGATCATTCAAACATATACTGTTATGATAAGTTTACTTACGCAACTGTACTATGTTCTTCTTATTTATCACTGCTGCAGTAGCCTAAGCTATATGGCTACATTACCATAGCTTAGAATGACTGGGAGGTGGGAGTGGAAGGGTCCAGGAGCCCCTGGGGAATGGTCTTAGCAAATCCTGCACCTAGACCTGGAGAAGGAATCTATCTTGCAGTGCTTTGTAAAAGTATGTACAGAAGACCAGGTTATTGCTTCTAGAATACTTCTAGAGTACAAACGTTTTCAAAAAGCCATAGATGAAGCCAAGAACCTAGTGATGTGAACCTTGACCCTGCATTGAATAGTTTTGCTGTAGTGGGAATAACACCAAGAACCTAGTGACGTGACCCTTGACCCTGCATTGAATAGTTTTGCTGTAGTGGGAATAACACCAAGAACCTAGTGACGTGACCCTTGACCCTGCATTGAATAGTTTTGCTGTAGTGGGAATAACAAAGGGTAATAGCCCAAGACAACCATTATGGAAATAGTCTGCTTTAACACAGTTTGTCCCTTCTTCTAGCCTACACATGAAGTGAACAATTTATCGGATGCTCTGAAAAATTTTGTTCTGTTAAGATAGTACCTGAGTCGTCTGTGGACATTCAAGGTATGAAGTATCCTTTCTACCTCATTTTTGGGTTCAGGGAAAAACACAGAGAGAGGGACAGTTTTGCTTAAAGTAAATTTGGATACTACTTTAGGCATAAAAGAAGGATTCATTCTCAAGGAAACTGTCTCTGTTGAAAATGAGATAAGGTTGCTCAACCATAAGAACCTGCCACTCTAGTACTCTTTTTGCAGAAGTCAGAGCAATCCGTAAAACTGTTTTCCATGTTAAGAACTTCAAGTCAGCCTGATAAGCTTTTTCAGATGGAGCAAGAGTTATTTTTTCTAAAACAAAATTAAGTTCCCAAGGACACACTACTGTTTTTCTTGGAGGCCTGTTATGCAATAACTGATTCAAATACATTTTGACATGAGAATGTCTTGAAAGAGGGGGGAATCCATGAGCAGACATGCTGAAATGTCTGACAAATGAACCTTGATAGAGGAGTAAGATAAGCCATGGGAACTTAACTCATATAAATGTTGTAAAACCAGAGAAACAATAGCCCTGAATCATTGCTGGTTATGTTGTTGGCACCAAAGAGAAAACATTTTCCATTTGTTAATATATGATTTTCTAGTAGCAGGGTTTCTTGCCTCCATTAATACCTGCTGCATGTCCTCAGTAAAATGGGGCCTAAATGGAATTAAGGCCCTATCATCCAGGCAGTCAGTTATTTGGGGTCGGGATGTGTCAAACATCCCTGTTCTTGTATGAGAAGATCCAGTCAGTGATGAAGCTCCTGGTAATTGCCCCTGTCAAATTCCAAAAGAAGGAGAACCATTGTTGCCTCTGCCAGAAGGGAGTCACTATAATAATACCAGGGATTCCTTCTGATTCTTCAGAGGTACCATGGATATCAGTGGAAAGGGTGAGAAAGCATACAGGAAGTATCCTGTGCAAGGAAAAGAAAATGCATCCGTCTTCTAGGCCTTCTTGCATGTAGTCCTGGAGAAGACTTTTCCCTGCTGATTGTTCAGAGAAAAAGATAAAATGGTCTACTTGAGGAACTCCCTGCAGATGAATGAAATATTGGAACACCCCCTGATCTAGTTTCCTTTCATGAGGGTCTGCTTTTGCCCTGCTCAGCTTCTCTGTCACGCAGTTTTGCTCTCCTGGAATGTGAGATGCCTGTAGAGTGAGACTGTGCTGTAAAACTATATCCCTTGGTAACATGGCTGCTCTACATAGACCTAGTTCACTGTTGCTTATTTATGAACACCACCACTGTGGTATTGTCTGTGATGACTTGAAGAGGTCCTGGGGTAACATGGCTGCTCTGCATAGACCTAGTTCACCATTGATTATTTATGAACACCACCACTGTGGTATTGTCCGTGATGACTTGAAGAGGTTCTGAGGTAACATGGTTGCTCTGCATAGACCTGGTTCACTGTTGCTTATTTATGAACATCACCACTGTGGTATTGTCTGTAACAACTTGAAGAGGTTCTGGGGTACAAAGATGATTCAGAGTCGAGTGCCTTCATAAGAGCAAGCTTCTCTTTTATGTTTATTGCGTTTGTTTCTGTTGTCCCAGATACCTTGCACTTGTATCCCCCTTTACACTGCTCCTCAAGCAAAGTCTGAGGCATCTGTGATGACTGATGGCTTTACAGCAGGATGGAGAAGGGGAGACCTAGGTTCAAGGATATTTGATGTCTCCACCAGGTGATTTTTCTTCTCACCAAACCCAGAACTGGAATCTGAAAAGATAATGGGTGCTGGTGCTGGGACCAAAGAGACTTCTGATACCCTTGTAGCTTTCTCATGTGGAGTCTTCTCAGATGTACTGTGAGAATCATAGATGCCATGAGACCCAGAATCCTGAGGCAGTGACTGAAATGTGACTGGAAAACCCCTGGAAGAGATTTAAGTATAAATGCATTTTTTCTTAAGGAAGAAAAGCTCTTTGTACTGAGGCATCTAGCAGACACCATAGGAATATAATCCTGTGTGATGGAGTCAAAAAAGACTTTTGAATGTTCTCTTAGAATCTCAGCCTGCACATGAGATGCCTTTCCCAAGTGAGAGTTTCCTGACACTTTGAAAAAGACACTGCAGAGATAAGCTAGTCATCTAAAGGAGGCACAGAGAAGTCCAGATCATGGTGTGGATGCATGCCAACCTCTTGTTCTAAATTATGGAACCTATCTGAACCAAAGTTGTTGTTGTTACCCCTCCTTCCCCATTGTTGAGAAAGTAGGGATGAGGGGTATGCTTTATTGTATAAAAACTCTTGTTTACCTCTTTCAAGTTTCTTTAACTTGCATTCCTTCAAAACATTAATGTCATGGTCAATGGAAGAAAAAAATCTGTGAATACTGTATCTTATATGGCTGGTAGTTGGTGTCCTCTGTTATATTTTTATCCAAGGTGTTCACCTCATGCATAAATGAATCTATCATGATGGAATTATGCTTAATTAAAAGCTCAAGCAACTTGGGTGGCTGCAGTGATGCAGCGGTTAGTATTGCCACCTCACAGCAAGAGTTTCTCCAGTTCGATCCTCGGCTGGGGTGCCTTCTGTGCGGAGTCTGCATGTCCTCCCTGTGGTCACGTGGGTTTCCTCTGGGTGCTCCGGTTTCCTCCCACATCCCAAAGACAATTCTGTAGGTGGATTGGACACTCTAAATTGGCCCTAGGCATGAGTGAGTGCATGTGTGTGCCTTCCATGGAGGGTTGGGCACCGGGCTGGCAACTCGACACAGTAAAACTCCACTGCCAATCATGAGCAGACAGGTGATCTGCTGTGGCGACCCCTAAATTGGAAAAGCCAAAAGAAGAAGAAAAGCTCAAACAACTTACAGCTATGTCTGTCAAAAAGTTTAAGTAAATCAATGTGTAAAGGGGAATTATCAACCACACCTGTGGGATACTTCCATACACGCACACCTTTTGGAAGCCTTTGCATCTTAACGGATTCCAATAGGTAACTGTTTTCTAGTTGCAACTTACATATCTTATGAAATTTATAGTTAAATTCATCAAGCTTGTCCACCAAAGCTGAGTTTGTAGCCAAGACATTACTACATTCTATAAAACAAAACTTTGGTTTCTTATTAACCCATTCTTTCATGTCAGGAACAACACATTCATGGATACCACCAGCACCTGTATTCCTTCCACCATTTACCCTAACAGTGGCAGGTGGATTAGCTAAAGCCATACGTTTCCTGCTTCTTCCCGACTGGAAGATAGGGTATACATCATCCAGAACATTCCTCTGTGTCGAATGGCCATTGTCCATTAATTGTAAGCTGTCCATTCTCTGAGAGAGTTGTTGGATGAGGAGGGTGAGGTTCCCTACTGAACATTGCATATGATCCAGCGTAGAATCACCAAGAAGTGGCTGTGAGTTATCTTGCCCTCTGGTAGCCATAAAACAAACAAACAAACTAATAACCAAACAAATTAAATACAAATTGATAAATCCAAAAGGTGTCAGGAGCAAGAGGTTCACACCACAAAATTAGGGTTATTGCACAGACCCACAAATAAAATGTACAGATAAGTGCTTTCATCACAAATACTTAGAGACTTCATCAGATAACTACAGAAAATGAGACTACTGTTTAAAAACTTGCAACAAATCATGCGACTGAGTCCACCAAAAATTTTAAAGAAACATTACCATTTTATACAAAATTACTTAAAACACAATATCCAAACCTTAAAAACATCACCTTCATAAACATTAAATAAATACAAAATCTAAAAACGTTTAAAACACATAATCTAAAATATGCTTTAAGTCTTAACAAACAGGATATGGGAAATTGTGCCATTAATGTCTGGTGCACACCCTGCATTTAATATTAGTTGCCAGGGAAGCTCTTTTTCTCCAATAATATACCCCAGGGACCACCCCTGCTACTTTCAATATGCTGTTCAACTATGACAAATTTAAAAACATGATTGGGGTAAATATTAATATGTTTATCCAGAGCATTTTTTCATTATGGATTTCTATATCATTTAAATGTTCATTATCTCTGTCTTTTAAAAACCTTTCTGTTTTTCCCTACATAAAAGCACAGACAGCTCTAGCATAATGCAATATAAACTACCCCTTTTGTTAGGCAGTTGAATTTACCTGGGATGTATATCCTTCTCCCATTAATAATAATGCTTTCACCAACAGTAATATTTTGCAGATTTTACAATTACAACATTTAATAAATGTATTTTTTATTTAATGATTTTTAATAAATCATTAGAGCTGTGTGAAGTTCCCTTATGTTTCAAACAAGCCACAATCATTCCAGTGCCAAAAAATCCACTGTAACAGGACTGAATGACTACAGGCCTGTTGCTTTGACATCAGTGGTCATGAGGACTTTTGAGAGGCTGATGTTAGCTCACTTGAAGGATATTACAGCTCCCTCATTGGACCCCCTTCAATTTGATTATCGAGAGAACTGGTCAGTGGATGATGCAGTTAATATGGGCCTGCACTATATATTGCAACATCTTGACAATCCAGGGACATATGCAAGGATTCTGTTTGTGGACTTCAGCTCTGCATTTAATACAATAACTCCAGAACTTCTTCACTTCAAACTTTCCCATCTTTCCATTCCTGCTTCTGCCTATCAATGGAGCACCAATTTTCTAACCAATAGGAAACAGCAGGTGAAATAGGAAATTTACATCTAGCTATCACATGATCAATACAGGTGTCCCCCCAGGATGTGTGCTCTCCCCACTGCTATTCTCCCTCCAGACTAATGACTGCACCTCTAAGGACCCCTCTGTCAAATGAATTAAATACGCAGATGATGCAACTATCATCAGGCTCATCAGGAAGGGTGATGAGTCTGCATGCAGATGGGAGGTTGAGCAGCTGGCCCTTTGGTATAGTCAGAATAATCTGGAACTGAACCTCTTAAATCTGTAAAGATGACAGTGGACTATAAGAATGGTACTACAATATTATCCCCCATATTTATATTTAATACTGCTGGGTCAGTTGTGGAATCCTTCATGTTTTTGGGATCTATAATCTCCTGGGACTTGAAGTGGGAGACCTATGTAGGGTCCATCATAAAAAAAGGCACAACAGCGAATGTACTTTCTGTGACAGCTGAGAAAGTTCAAACTCCCACAGGAACTGTTGATTCAGTTCTGTACAGCAGTCATTGAGTCTGTTCTCACCTCATCCATAACACTGTGGTTTGGAGCTCTGTCTAATCATGACAAAAATAGGTTACATCAAATAGTCAGGTCTGCCGAAAATATCATTGGTGCTAGTTTGCCCTCCTTAAAGGACCTGTACTATTCCTGAGTCATTAAAAGGGCAGAGAAAATTATCACTGACCCTTCACATCCAGGCCACCATCTTTTTAAACTATTAACATCAGCCAGACGTTATAGATTAATACACACCAAAATAAGCAGATATAAGAACAGTTTTTTTCCACAGGCCATCAAGTTCATAAATGGTTAAATCAGCTTATTAGGCTGGGGTATTTTTTCCCAAGCCTCCAAGGATTCTGCAGTATTGTTTACATATTGTTAATATTTGTTTCTTTCAGAGTTTATTTCCATATTTCTTGCACTGAGTTGCACTTTGCACCTTATATGTATATGTATATTTACTTTTTTGTCTTGTTCTTAATAGTTGCATGTATGTAGTTTGTCTTGTTCTTAATAATTGTATGTATGTCATTTATGCAATTCATACTTGGAGAGTTAATGAAACTGGAGTCAAATTCCTTGTATGTGTGCATACTTGGCCAATAAATGTGATTCTGATTTAGACATGCCCTTTGTTTGCATAGGGGCAGGCATTTTAATACTTCACTCTAAAAAGGATTTTATTGAGGTACCTTTTCTAAAAACTATACTTGGTTGATCTCCCAATGTTTTGTTACTCCTAGCATGTTCATTCAATACAGCCCAGTTCTTGTTAAGTATAGCTCTTATAGCACTACTATCATTAGAAAAATAAGTAATCAGCTGGTAGCATATGTTAACTTCACAGGTGTAACTGTGTCCATACTGGAATCACAGACCGCATTCTCACCCTGGTTATCTTCAGAAAGAATTGGGGGGATGCAAAGTTCTTCTTTTCTGTATCGCTTCTTGTAGTAGAAAAAAAAATAACTTCCAAGAAGAAGCCCCATAGCAACAGCTTGTTAAAAAATGCTTTTAATAGAATGCTTACAAAACAAAAAAAAATTGCATTCAGGTTAAGTGCTTTCATCTTTAACAAAAGACTTAATCAGAACCATGAATGAAACCTCTAGTAGTCGCAGTCAAAAATGTGAAGGAAAAGAAACACAATCCCAAAATTGGCCAATCACAATTCTTCTTCTCTACCCAGAGCAGTGAATACTGTTCAGTGTTGTTTAAAATATTAAAGTCATATCATTATTGCCCTAAAGATGCACACCACCTGCAACAGGCAATGCAAAACACAACCCACAATAAAATTATTTTGTTAAATGAACAATATATCAAGCTACAGTGTTAACAAGAGAACACTGCCATGTTGTCACATAAACAATGCTGTTTTCTTCAACTCGCTGGCAATTGAAATCGTATCATTCAAACCATGGTGATTTGCAACGTCCAATTTTAACTGCCAATGCATCTTCCTGTGTATAAGTTTATTCTCGCCATTGTATGGGTTTACCGGAATCTATTTAAGTATCAAAAAAGTAAAACAGCTAGACTGTTCACAAGTGGTTGAGTGTTTTGCCAGTGCATTTTTCAGATCCTTCCACTGTATGCAATATAGGTGCTGATAAATATGCCCGTTTAGGGTCTTGTTGGTCTTTCCAACTTAACTTTCCAACTTACTAAGTAAACTACACTTTGGGGCAGACAATTGTATGGTCTCCTGGTGTCAGAAAATTTTATTTTAGGTACAACTTGACCCTCACAATTCACATTTATGTAATGGTACTGAGAACAATGTCTGCATTTTCTTGTTAAGGGCTTCTTCTTGGAAGTTGTTTTTTTGTTATCATTGTGTTTCTTCCAAAAACTGGGCCTCTTGAGTTATTTATTTATCACTTATTGTAGTATATTATCAAGAAAGCCCCCTGAGTAGCCTCTTCTCAAGAACATATCCATAATGTTGTCACATTCAGCCAAAAAGTCTTCAAACAAGGTAACCATTCTTGCCATGTGTACAAATTGCCCCTTCACCACTGCTTTCTTTTGGTGAAGAGGATGCTTGCTGGAGTAGTGAAGAAAATTGTTTGAATATGTAACCTTTCTATAAATGCAGAGGTATACATACATTTTTCGTAGTCTTTAACTAACAAAATGTCAAGATAATTAATACAATCTGGCCCTATTTCATATGTAAATTGCAAAAACTCTGTTGTGTTATTCAAATATTGAATAAATTCTGCTATCACAGCCTGGTTTCTCTTCCAGACTAAACACGAATCATCAAGGTACCTTGTATATAAATGCCAGTAATACTTTTATTTACTATTAAGTACAAAGCGTTTTTTTTCCATTGTAACATAATAACATTTGCATATAATGAACCACAGGCCGATCCCATGGCTATGCCTTTTTTCTACAATGTCATAATACAACATCACTGAACATGTGTCTAGTAATTTCATAAAACATTGAGGTTAAAAGACTCAGCATTACTAAGCACATATTGGTTGATGTTATAAAGCACTGTGGTTTGAATAGCAAGCATTACTGAAAATTTGTCTGGTAATATCATAATACAATGAGGTTAGAAAATTAACCATCTCTGGACATGTATCCACTGGTGTCATAATATAATGAGGTTTGAAAATTCAGCATAAAAGAATACATGACTGGTGTGGGATAATTCTTCCACGGTTTGTCTTCCATTACCCTCCTTGAAGCTGGAGAGAACCTTTGCATATACTGTTTTGGCAAAGCTTGTAATGGTCTGCAGAGTGACTGTCTAGTGCTTACTGTAAACCTATGAACCTAAAACATAAGGAGGTTACAGCACCTAACATCACTGAACAGTTTTGTGGTAATAGGTTCATAGGTTCATAGGTTCATACTAGGCTATCTGCCCGAGGGCATTTGCAAGCCTAGCCCATCATTTTGTGGCTTACGCCACCCCTTAAGTATGGGGAACTATACCCGTTATTTTGCTGTGCCTCTGTCGAGCAGTGACACTGAGGTAATCCCTGGGGTATATCTGCGATCTCCCATCCATTGGTCAAGATTTCTCTTGAACAAGGCCAGCGAGGTGCTCTGCCTCACATGTACCGGGATTTTGTTCCACAGCATAGGGAGTCTTTGGGTGATGAATCTATCCCTCCAGCACGTCCTATTAATAGCCGTGTCGAGGTTTAAGTCTCCCGCCCTTGTGGCTCTGATGGATCTAGATTTTTTGAGGTGAAGCATATTCATCAAATCTGGGTTTGACATGGCCTTGTATGTTAGGCAAAGGTCACCTCTGAGCAAGCGGTGGCGACTGAATAGAGCTGGAGTTCTTTCAGTCGGGCAGCATAGGACAGATTTTGAGACCCTTTATCCTTTTGGTGAGGAACTTTTGTGGCCTCTCCAGCTGCTGCAAGTGTCGGGTCAGATACATTCGAATGGGGCATTGTACTCAATCATTGGTCTGATGAGTGATGAGTAAAGGGAGACTATGACCTCCCTTGATCTAGATGAGAATCCCTTCATGATAAGGTGGGCAATGTAGAAGGTCTTCCTAACTACTTTAGCTACATGGGTGTCAAATGACAGACTACTATCAACCTGGGTCCCCAGGTCCCTGATAACTTCTTCTGTGCTCAGTGGATTGCCACCTATTTGGTAGCTAGGGGTAACCTTGTTTTTCCCGAAGGGTATGACTATGCATTTTTTGGCATTTAACTTTAGGCCGTGGCTCTGGCACCAGTTATCTGTTTCTGTGAGACCCTTCTGAAGGATATCTGTGTCAGATGTGTTTTCTACTATGGCGCCCAGTTTGCAGTCATCTGCAAACTTTGTCAGCCATAACCCTTCTGTGTTTGCTTGTACTTCAGAAAAGTAGATGCCAAACAAGAGTGGGCCCAGGACTGAGCCCTGTGGGACACCACTTGTGACAGGCTTTGAGTCTGACATGGCGCCAGCAACTCTGACTCTGTGGGTTCTGTCACTCAGCCAGTTTGCAACCCATCTTGTGATGTATGGGTTAACATTTAAGCTGATGAGTTTTTCAATGATACCCGAGTGGGGTATTGTATCGAAGGCCTTAGCCAGATCGAGGTAGGCTGTATGGACTGCCTTTCCCTCATCAATGGCTTTGGTGACTGTTTCGAAGAAGTCAACCAAGTTTAAAAGGCATGCTCTTCCTTTGACAAAGCCAAACTGGGTTGGATCCAAAGTCTGCAAATTCCCAATGTCTTTATTTATGAGGTCCATTATGATCCTCTCCATGGCTTTGCAGATAAGGCTTGTCAAGCTAATGGGCCGGTAATTTCCAGGGTCGGTGGAGGCACCGCCTTTGTGAAGTGGGACCACAGTTGCAGTGCGCCACTCCTTGGGTACGTATCCAGAGGTAAGACTTTGATTAAACAGCTGCCCTAGCTGTGGGTTTAATTCCTCATTGAGTTCGTGGAGCACACAGCCGGGGACACCATCAGGTCCCATGGATGCTGTGTTTTTTGCTTTGGAGTGAGCAGTTCTCACTTGGGCGCTGGAGATGTTTGGGGGGCTGCAATCGTTTGGTATAGATATCTCTACTTTTGTGGGAGGGGAGAAGTTTGCACTGAACCTGTCAGCCAGTATGTTGGCAATGTCTGTAGGATCAGTAATCTTCACATCATTTTGAACTAGTTCTGAGCATATCTGGGAGTTTCCTCCCAGGTTTCTAACATAGCTAAAGAAGGCCTTATGATTGTCTTTTGAGTCTTTAGCTATTTTCTCTCGAAATTTGCTTTGGATGATTTTATGAGGGCTCTTAGTTTTTACTTATAGTGATCAAGGGTGTCTTACCTTTTAAGGATTTTGCTCTATCTTGTAGTAGCTTCCTCCTTTTGTTGTAGAGTTTGTTTATGGCTGGGGTCCACCAGACTGGACGCTTGCCTTTGGTACAAAGAGTCTTTGTTTTGCTTGGGATTGCCTTATCCATGCAGTCCTGCAGGTGCTGGTAGAAGGCATTTGTAAATGATTCAGCGGCTTGAGTACTGTTTTCCGCCAGCTCGGGGGCCTTAAAGGAGACCACACTAGTCTTTAGAAGTGTGAAGTCGGCTTTTGAGAAGTTCTTTACTGTGGTCTTTTTTATTTCAGGTGGGGGTGGGATGAGGACCTCCAGCGAGATTAGTTTGTGATCTGATCTCACCAGTGAGGGGTGTACTTCTGGTGTTGAACATTGTGCTCCCATGTTCGTGATGATGAGATCAAGTATGTTATCTCCTCTTGTGGGGATGGTGACTAGTTGTTCCATGGCATTTGAGTTTATGAATTCCAGGAACTTTTGGGCTAGGGTGTTTGGGCTTGAGTAGTGTTCCCAGTCTATATTAGGGTAATTGAAGTCACCTAGTATGATGGTGTTTGGTGATACATTTATCCCTCTAGTGTTTTCAGGAAGGCCATGTGAGGTTCCTGAGTTTGTGAGGGTGGCCTGTAACATGCTACAATTTGCAGAGCAGTCTTGCCTATGGTTAATTGCACCTGGATGGTCTCCGATGCATCGTGCGTTGCCACCAGTCTTGAGGTGTGGGTGTCCTTGATGAATATGGATACCCCCCCTTTCTTGGTATTGTCCGGATTTTTGGGCCGGAACGCATGATATGAGGTAAAACCTGACAGCTCGGGTGCTCTCAGGAGCCTTGAACCAGGTTTCTGTCACAGCACAGACATCGATGTTCTCCATACTGAGAAGCGCCTCGAGTGCGTGCATTTTGAGATTTAGACTTCTGGCATTGAGCAGCATTACCCTTAGTTTGTGTTCTAGGGTGGTAGGTTTAGAATTTGAGCCTTGCCTAAAAAAGGCACTATGGGGGTGGCAAGAGCCTTTGCCAATATCCGGAATCCCAGGGGTGACAGGTACAAGCCGTCCCTTGCGAAGCAGCGTGGCTTGTCCAGCATGTCATCCCAGGCAGACAGACACTGGATCCCTTTTGAATGACACCAGTGTTTAAGCCAATTGTTAAAGCTGATCATCTTATCTCTGTATTGTGGCATCATTCTTGGTGAAGGTAGGATACTGCTCAAGGTCAGGGTCATACCTGCCTGGGCTACATAATCAGAGAGCTCCTCAATGTCTCTTTTCATGTAGTCCAAGGAGGTACGTCTCAGGTCGTTTACACCAGCGTGGACAATGACCGAGTCATATTTGTACCTGCTGTTGAGAGACCTGAGAGCTTGCGTTATGTGGCGGATTCTAGCGCCCGACAGGCAGCTTACTGTGACCTTCTCCTTACTCAGTCTGGTGAGCGGGGCGTCAGTGTGTCTGACTATGGAGTCACCAATGACTAGTGTGTCTGGCATTGTGTTTGGCCTTAAGGGCTGTGACTGTTTGACACTCTGACTGTGAGGTCTATGTGTTGCAGGTGTTGTGTTCTGAGGTGGTGGTTGTTTGGGTGTCTGCTTTGGTGGCCTCTGCTGTTTTGGTAGATTTTTGATCAGAGCCTTTTGTGTGTTTATGTGTATGATTTGAGGTTGTAATGGTACTATGTGAGACTGGGTCTATAGTGTGTGTGGTAACCTTCTCCTCCTGACTGGTCTTGCCAGTCCTATGTTGAGAGAGCTCAGCCTCCAGTTTGGCCGTATAGTTGCATCTCTCGCATGTATTTGTGTTTTGTGGGAGGAGGAGAGGGTTGTCTGTGTACATGAGGCAATTGTAGCATTGCCTCAATATTCCCAGGTTCACCAGCTGAGCAGGAGAGGACACTAGCAACTGATCCCTCGACATGCTAGAAGGATAGACAAAAACTTTAAAAAGAATCCGGGACGTGGGTGACCGAGAAATGGGCGGTTGCCTTTTAGGGGTACTATCTATGACAAGAGTGCCGTATCAAGGTAATAAGTACTGTAGGAGCAAGTGCTAGGTTTAACAGATAGAGAATGGTCTACTTGGAGTCAAGTAGAGATGATCTTTTTAGTTATAGGATGCGCTGATTTGATCAGTAGTATAGTTCGAGGAAGGTAGTTTTAAGGGAAAATTTGAAGAGTGGACTTTAGGTAGCCCGAATAGTTTAAACCTGCTTAACCGGCGCTGCCCTAGTGTGCAACAGTGGCAGCTCCGCTCGAAAGCGTGCTTTATAGCAGGGGCTGGAAAAGACAGGAAATGACCCAAAATGGCCAATAAACTACACGTTACTGCTTTAAACCACTCCTCTGAGGACAAACAGGCAGCTCAGTACTCCCTACTCCCACTAGTGAGTAAAGAAACTACCCCTTGACCAAACAAGGAAAATGGAGAAAACAGGAACCAAGACAAAGCCCAGGGATCAGCAAAATCTGATCACTGGAACAAACTATTAGAAAAGTATGGAAAACAAGAGTAGATTTTTTTGTTTTATCAAGATTTTTCAGAAAGGCAGAAAATACAATAAATGCTGTGTTTTTCGACTAAATGCTATCAAAAGCTAGTACACTTGAGTGTATTAGCCTGTTGTTTAACTTTTAAGCAAAACTTAAACAAGCAAGTGCAATAAACAATTCAAGCTATTAAAAACAGTAATGTTGTAATGCACTGAGGTTAGAACATTTGTCTTCAATGAACATGCCATGTAATGTCATAATAAAATGAGATTAGAACACCTAACATTAGTGAACATGTCTAGTAACATCATAACAAAATATGGCTGAAGCACACAACATTAATGAATATGCATCTGTTAAAGTCATAAAACAGTGATGTTGTAACACTCAGGGCCAATAAACATGTCTGCTGATGTGTAAAACACTAAGGTTAGAAAACTCAACATAATTTGAATGAGTCTGGTATTGTCATAACATAATCATGTTAGAACACCCAGCATCACTGAACAAGTGTCTGGTAATATCAAAAACAGTGAAGTTTGAATATCCATTTTTCTGCTAATGTTATACCACAGTGAGGATAGAAAGGTAACCATATGAAGTTCTGAGACCGGTTAGTGCGAGTCCTGGAACAGCAAGACTGAGAGACTGGAAATGCAGTCTTACACATACTGTATTAAGTCAGAGTTTCCCATTCCTCAGAATATTATGTCATTCTCTGTGAAATCTGTTGATGTCTCGGTGGGTGGGTCTATATTATCTTATCGAAAAATGTCTTCATTGAACGCTTCTTCATTGACCAATAAACAGTGAACTCCCAAATCTCCAGACGACCACTTCAGCAAATTTTTTTCCCAGGGGAAAAAATGCTTGGCCATCATTGGAATTTGATCTTTTTCCCCACTGTAGTGCGATCTCAGAGTTGGTATATTTAGTTGGGGGGTGAAGTCCCCCACTTTGTAGGGTTTGAAAGTTTGTTTGGTGTTTCATTGGCCAAGCAATTTTTCCCCTGGAAAAAATTCAATAAAGTGGCTGTTTGGAGATTTGAGTGTTCACTGTTTACTGGTCGGTGAAGAGGTATTCGATGAAGACGTTTTTCAATAGGGTAATATAAACCCTTGGTTGGTATATGCATGTCTGGGGATTTGGTGGCCTTGTCCCCTAGCATTGAGAAAGTTAGGAGATCTTGTCTTTATGCAAAAAACAACTTTAAAGAAGAAAAGACGTTTGATGTTCACTGTTCTGCCATTTTTTCAGAGTTTTTTTGTAATTTCGGGGGTTTGCTCACTCCCTGTCATCGAACACATGTCTAGTAATGTCTAACACAATGATGTTAAAATACTCTGTATCAATGTACATTTAATGCATTGTATAAATTCAAAACTGAATGTGTTTAGAATATTCAGCATTATTTGCGCATATCTTGTAATGTCATAACACAGTGTGGTTGGAACAGCAATGACTGAACACGTGCGTACTGGTGTCATAACACAAGGATGTTAGCACACACAGTATTATGGAATGTGTTCTGGGTAATGTAACAAAACAATAAGGTTAGTTCACTTAGCATCTCAGAACATGTGGTAAGTAACTGTCATACTGCACTAAGGTTAGAGCACCCAGCATCTCTGATTGTGTTTGCTGGTGTCAAAACACTATTATGTTTGAACACACAACATAAATGAACATGCCAGTTAATATAACAAAATTAGGTTAGAATACCAGGCTTCACTAAGCATGTGCCTAGCAATATCATAACACAATGAAGTTACAACACTTAACATCACTCAACACGTTCTTGGTAAAATCATAAGACAATGAGGTTAGAACACCTTGCATCAATGAATATGTGTCTGATGATGTCATATGACAATGAGATTAGAACTCTCAGTATCACTGAGCATATGTCTGATGATGCCATAATAAAATTAGGTTAGAATTCTAATCATCACTGAACACGTCTTATAATACTATATTGGAGCATACAACACAAACAGATTAGAAACATTTACATCAATTTATATGTGGATTGTAATGTCATAACTCAATGAGTTTGTAACATTTACAATCATGGAACATGTCTGGGAATGACCTATATTGTTAGAACACTCATCATCACTCAAAATGTGCCCAATAATTTTATAGTACAAAAAGGTTAGAACTCGCAGACAAAGGTTAAAACCCACAGTATCACCAAATGTGTCAGATGACATAATCATAGAATGGGGTTAGGACACTCAGGTTTGTAAACAAACCCACTACAGGGCATAATATAAGCTTATACACTAGTGACTTTCACATTCAAAATCACTAAACTTTCTAAACCAATATCTCAGAATTCAAGGATTTCAAATGTTGTATTTCCTCTTCTTTGGTCATCAGGTAACAAAAGTCAGGTATTCTTTCTACTTAGTGCATCTAATTGTGAAGGGAATATTATCCAGTTCTAAACACGTCATTGTCACCTTATATCCCACATTGATTATATAATACAGTTCTTTCTTGGGATGCACCTTACAAGATGCATCAAACAACTATAAAGATCCCTGAGGTTCTGAAGAAGATTAATGGTCTAAAAACTCTAAGTTACCAGAAAATCTGGAAGCACTGCCCCTTTATTCAGTGTCTTTCAGACTCCTGAAGGGAGATCTGTGTCTTGCATTCTGTTTTATTAGGGATCAAGTGGACTAGGATCTCTTGTATCTCCACATATCAAACAGTCCCACTAAAACCACAACCACATATCTAAAGCTTCACCAGTAGGTATATAAAGCATGGCAGAGAGATAGGTTCATCACACAGTACCTCCCCAACCCCTGGAATGATTCCTGCTGCAAATTAAACAGTGTGATAGCTATCTTCCTTGAAATGGGATGTGAATAATTGCATAAATATTACGAAATTCACCCAGTGGTTGACCAACCTAGCCCTTCTAGAGAGAGGGGATATGATTTAAGGGTGGGCACTGTCAAGATGTAACTGGTCACAAGACTCAGTTGCCTTGAATTTCCTTTGATCACATAAACTTATGATTGTGAAATGTGTCTGGAAATACAAGAAAACAATAAAATTAGCGCACCCAGCATTATTAAACACATCTTATTATATCACAGCACAATGAGTTTATAACAATCAGCATTACTGAACAGGTCTTGAGGTGGTATAGCACATTGAATGTCTGTCTCATAATGCAATGCTGAGGTTTGAGTGCTAAGGAATACTGAACATACATCTAACAATGTGATAAACAAACGGAGTTAAAGCACTCAGCATCATTCAGTATTTCAGCTAATGTCATACAATAATGAAGTTACAGAACTCAACATCAATGAATGTATGTCTTGTAACAACCATATGAGGTTGGAACATCCAGCATCATGATCACATATTAGACAATGTCATGCGGCAATCATGTTAGAACTCTAAGCATCACTAAATACATGTTTGATGATATAATAACACAACAAGGTTAGCACACCCAGCATCATTAAACACGTGTCTGAATATATCACAACACAATAAGGTTAGCACACCCCGCATCACTGCGCATGTGCCTAGTAATGTTATATCACAATGCGGTTATAACACTCAGCATTAGTAAACATGTCTGGCAATATCAAAACAAAATGCTGTTAGAATACCCAGAATCACAGATAATATGTCTGGCAATACCATAACACAAGAAGGTTAGAATCCCCAGCACTGAACAAATGACAGGTAAAAATCAATAAATGATTGGGTTAGAATATCTGACATCATAGAATGTGTGATGATGTAATAACACTAAGAATTTAGCACACTCATCATCACCTAATGAGTGTTAGATAATGCCATTACAGGATGCAATTAGAAAATCCAGCATCACTGAAAATATTCCTATGAATGCCATAAAGCAATTAGGTAACAACACTCAGCATCACTGAATGTGTCTGGTTTTCACAATGCAATGACAATAAAACATGCTGAATTAATGAACGTGTGAAATCATACCTTAATGAGTTTACAGTATTAAACATTAATGAACGTGTTTTGTAATGTCATAATACAATGAAGTAACAACACTAAGTATCACTGAACATGTTTGGTGATGTCATAACACAATGATGTTAGTGCACTGTCCATCCATGAATATTTGATATCATGACACACAGAGGTTAGAGCACCCAGTAAAATTACATTTGTCTGGTAATGTCATAACATAATGTACAATGCTGTTATAGTACTCCGCGTTCCTGAACATGTGTTTGATAATGTTACAAAACAATGAGGTAACAACTTTCAACATCACTGAATGTGTTTGATTATGACATAACATAATGACTTTGAAACAATTTCCATCAATGAACATTTGATGTCAAAACATAAATGGGTTAGAACACTGGGTAAAACTGTATGTGTCTGGTAATGTCATAACACAATGTACAATGAGGTTAGAACACATCATTCGGAACATGTGTCTAATGAAGTCATAATATTGTGATGTTAAAACAATTAGCGTCACTCAATGCGATAGTAATATCATAGCACAATTAGGTTAGATCTCTGGCACTCCTGAGCATGTGTCTGGTAATGTTATAAAACAATGCCATTACAACACTCAGCATCATCGAATATGTGTCTGCCAATTTCATAACACAGTTCAGGTAAGACCCTTAGCATCACTGAACATTTTTCTAAAACACAATGACATTAGAAAACCAAACAACACTGATCACATGTCAAGTGACATTATGAAACAGTGAGGACAGAATGCTCACCATCAGTGAATATGTGTCAGTCAATGTCATGACACAATCAGATCAACCACTTTTACTGATCATGTTGATAGGTTCATAGGTAAGTAGTAGGCTAGTTGTCCTTATGGGCCATTTTAAGCCTAGACAATTTCCTTTTTTTGCTCAAAATAACCTATCCAATTTGGTTATAGACTCGCCTTAACCATCCCATGGTCGATAATTATATATTACCTCTAATGAGAATAATTTGGATCATACTATAGATAATTTGAGGAGACCCATGCATGGGATAAAGCATTTAGGAACTGCCTCTGTCCATTAATAGCACAGGAGGCAGTCCTGGGGTAAAACTTTCTGTTTCCCATTCATAGATCTAAGCTGCACTTGAAAATGGACAGGGATAAACTTTGTTTTATGTGGATGTGATGTATCAGGTAAAACAGGGTGATAACACATGGCAACTCAAAACATGTGTCTAGTGATGTTATAACAGAAAAAGGTTGAAACTGACCATGAGGAAACATTTCTAGTAAAGTCAAAACACAATGAGTTTTAAAAAGCAAGCATTACTGAGCTGCTCCCTATTATGCTGTCGCAGATGCAGGTTGTCGAATGCATCTTTGATGAACTGAAAAGCGTGAAAAGGCAAAATAGCGAAGCGGCTTATCAGTAAATTCTTTCCCTGGGAAAGAATTTGTTTGGCCGCTTTTGCTACTTTGCCTTTTCGGCACTATAGTGCGATCTTGGAGTTGGTATATTTAAGTAGGGGGGTGTGGGAGGCACAGCCTCCCACATTATGTAATATTTTACAGTTTTTTTTTTTTTTTTGTTTTGGAAAAGCGATTTTTTTTCCCTTGGAAAAAATTTGCTGTTCTGAGGTTTCGACGTTGTAACCTTTTACTTACATGGGGTCAATTACGTGTCATTCGCTCTTCGGAGCGTGCAATATCATAATATAGACCCTTACTGAGCTTGTATGTGCTACTGTCATAAAACATGAGGTTACATGTCTAAGCTTCACTGAACGTCTATTTTGCAATGTCATAAAATACTGACGTTAGAACATTCAGCATTACTGATGATATCAGTTTAGAGCATCCAACATCACAGAGCCTTAATTCAAGGTGTTCATCTCGTTGCACTTCTTCAAGTGGATTCTTTGTTGTGTTTTGTTGTTTAAATCAGTTTTGAGTGGGCTCTCTAATTCTTCTGCATTTCTATTATTTTTAAATGAATTTGAAGCTACTACTTTTGATTGAATTATTTCTACAGTTCGTATCACTTTTCTAATGGCTTATGTGCTGTTAAGTGTATTAATGATAGGCTCATAGGTTCTTAGAGCTGGCCATGTGACCTAATGGTTAAGGCATCTGACTCTAGGTCCAAATATTGTAGGTTTGAGGATAATCATTTGAAATGTTAGGACCTACTAGACTGTCTTGAAATATGGAGACTGAATGGCTGAAAGAACAGACTTACATTTACTAAGTCTGAAATGCAGTTTCTCAGAATATTCCCTTTTCTTCAAGGTATGTTAATCTCGGAGTTAGTGTATATATATCAGTTCAGAGGTGTGGGGGTCTTGCTACCCGCATGGGGTGTGCAGCGGGCTTGACCCCTGCAAAGTTTTAAGGAGAAGGGAATCATCAAGATTCACTCTTCTCCTGTGTTTTCACTCTTTTTTTATTTGTTTTGACATGTCAGCAGTTGGCATTTTGAGTGCCAACATTTTAATAGGGAACCAGGTTTGAGTCCTAAGTCAGGCAGCTGGTGAAGAGGATTACAGTTATGAGCTGTTACAAAATATTCTTGGGGTACAGGGTTTGATTCCCTCGGTCTTTATCTACCTGCTCTGTAACACTGAACGCGTCACATGACAAGACAGTGCTTCGGGGCAATTGGGATTTGGGCTAGACTCCGTGATGGTCTTCGGGATTGCATGCCTTATAACTTCTTATGAACCAATGTTTATGGTAATTTGGAGTTCCATAATTCTCCTTGTGGGGTCTCGGGAATCTGTTAAGAGATAACTGCGTATCTCACAAATATTGATACTCCCCTGTAGTTTCCAGCAGACCTGAATGTGTGATAGGAGCTGAAACCCGAAAAAGAGGAAGTGTTGTCATCACAGTGAAATCAAATGTTTGTTACAGCACTGAACTCCAAAATGGATCAGCCAGGTTATAATTAGGACTTCGGGATTTGAACAGAGCAACTTTGATGTTGTCCACACTGGAATTTGAAACAAACATTTTGTTATGTTGAATTGCCCAGAATGCATGCGTTATTCAATAAAAAAAATACTATGTAAGTGCTTTGGCCAGTATGCAGAATCCATGGAACAAAGTACGCAGGCCATCCATGGTGAATAAAGTGAAGCTATTGATCATCTCATCCCAAGAGGACACATCCTTGATCTGCTTAGAATAATTTCAGCTATTTAGCTAATCAAAAAATCCAGTTATCGCCCCTTTGTGTCTGGGCATCGTTCTGGGGGATGATTGGATTCCAGTAAGGATTAGAGTCTTATCTGCATTTGAAATATGCATAGCAAGCTCCAGTATGCCCTTCCGGCTTGGAACCTCATGCAACTTACATCTACTTAAACCACTGCCTAGTCATAGTCATATCTATCCTATTTGAGGGGCTGTAAGGCCCTTGCGATGTCTTAGTTCCTAGAACTGGAAACGCAGCTGTCACTCTAGTTTTGTCCAGCTTAGTGATTGTAGAATCAGTGTGGCTGAAAGAGTCACAACTTACTAGGATATTCGACTTGGTCATATTGATTTTGTGGCAATGGAAGATTTGCAGTCTGCATTCTGGTGAATCACTGAGTTATGTGAGTATGGTGCAGTTGTGTTGGTAGATCTAGGACATTCTGCTCAGACACGTGGATTTAGTGACAGCAGAAGGTTTGTAGTCTGCATCCTTGTGACTCATTGAGTTATGTGAGTATGGTGGGGTTGTGATAGTGGATCTAGGACATTCTGCTTGAACACATGGATTTAGTGACAGCAGAAGGTTTGTAGTCTGCATTCTGGTGACTCATTGAGTTATGTGAGTATGGTGGCGTTGTGTTAGTGGATTGCTATTGAGACTCTTTAGACTTGGTTTTTAAAGGATTAGGGAGTGTTTATTTTATTAATTTTTATTTGTTGGCCGAGATAGTTCAACCGACTATGGATCTATGATAACTGGTCAAATGACTACAAAGTTGACAACCAGTATATCGACATACTAACATCTGAAGATATAACTTCAAGATGGTCTGGGCATACTGTGGGGATTACCCCAGAGCCGGCTAAACCAAAAAACAATGTTATTGCAGGGGGGTAAGATCCTCTGCTGATTATATATACTAACTCTGAGACTGCACAATCCACAAGGAAAGTGAATATTCCCGTACCCGGGGATTGTCGATCTTACACACTTAAACCAAAGTTATTAACTTTTTGGAAATATCATTAGTAAAAGATTTTCATGGACAATATTTTAATTTTAGATTATACAGGAAACCTACATTTTCCAATATGTTTTTTTTAATTTTTCTGATAGCCATCCTTTCTTTCAAAAGAAATGTCTAGTAAAGGGCTAAATGGTGCACATGTCAAGGATAGTGTTCGTGGATGATCAATTTCTAATTTAAATGCAAAGTTAATAGATATGTTTGTTAATAGGGGTTATCCCATAAAAATGTTAAAGTTAAAGAAGCGGTATATAGGAAAAGGAAGTTTTTTCCATTACTAGACAGGGGCATACAGTACATGGCAGAACAATGTCAAGTAATGAAGGCCAACCGTTAAATAATTTTGAACAAACCATGATAGTTAGGTATGGTAATGAAAGTTGTAGTATTAGACAGATAATTATAAATTGGAAGTTAATTGAGAATGATAGCACTACTAACAGATTTTTGGGTAGTTGCCCTCAATTTGTATACAAGAGACATTTAAATCTTAAAGAGAGGTTTGAAAGGGGTAACACCAAGCATGATCCTGTTAGGGGTAATAAAGTAGGTAAGGGTATGATGAAGTGCAGTTTCTGCCAACAATGAAAGTACATTTTTGAAGGGCAGAGCCTGAAACTGAAAACGTGTCACAATTATGAATTTAAGTTGCAATATGTTTGTGATTGTAATTCTACAGGTGCGGTATACATCACATTTTGTGACTACTGCCATGGATACTATATAGACAAGGTGAATAAGCCTTTAAAAGGTGAATATATGAACATTATTATGGTATAGGAAATTTTGATATTAATAATTTACCTATAAGCATAGGTTAACTTGCACAAATAATAAAAAGTCTTGTCTTTTTATATTGGAGCAAGTATTACTTAACCCCAGAGGAGTCAATAGGAACACAGCAGACCCGAGTATTGGGAGTTACTGTGACAGATTAGGTTAGCTGCCAGTACACATCCAGGGCTTAATGATATGGTATATTTTATCAGTGTGTTAAAATTGCATGCAGCTAAGCTTTAATTGACCTATTCAAATTGAATGTAAGGTTATTTATTAGTTATTTAAATTAGGTTTTAAACCAAGCTTTACAATATGTATTTTTAGCAATGGTAATTTTATGTATAAGTGTTATATTTAATTTTAGAACACATTCTTAATGTATGAACATTTATTTGATTTGATTTGTCCAATCGTGTCACGTAATCCTATTAATGATTTTGTAAATTTGATTGGTTTGTGCTTTATTACTAGTTCTGATGAAGCCCCGGTTTACTATAGGGACGATAGCACTCAAATCAGTTCTTAATAAAATATTTTGTGTTTTATTTTATGTGCTGTTCATTCATGGGCCCAGTTTCTGCAACTGGTTTGCTCTTGGCTTAGGGGTAACCTTTGCTGTATTTGGTTCTTTGTTTTCTTGGTTCCGAGGATCCTTACAAACTATAAATCCAAATTAACTTCCTCAACTGAGGACAACCATAAGGCATTCTTTAGTTACATTCGTAACCTAAAAGGAAAGGCCCAGATTTGTGCCAAACTGGTAGTTAATGATACCACATATACTGAGCCTGTGGACATAGCTAACCTGTTGGCTGAGAGGTTCTGTAAAAACTTCACTCCCCTGTCCCTGCCACATGTACCCCATGACATCTCTACCACATGCCCCCTACCTTGCATCTCTAAAGAGCAGGTTGTAAATGCCCTCTCTAAGGCCAAAAACACAGCATCTATAGGACGTGATAACATTCCAAGCTGCATTCTACATGGGCTCCACCAAGAATTAGCAACACCATTGGGTACTCTTTTCAGTCATAGTCTAAACACTGGCTTCATCCCAGCTGAGTTGAAAATGGCCACTGTTATTCCCTTGCACAAAGGTGGTCCTTCCATTGACCTTGGAAACTATAGACCTATTAGCCTGACTGCCCTTATCTACAAGGTCATGCAGCAAATCATCATGGACCTTATCAACAAAGATATAGGTAATCTCCAAACTCAGTTTGGATTTGTCAAAGGGAGATCATGCCTGTTAAAACTGGTGGACTTTTAGACAGTCACCAAGGCCCTGAATGAGGGGAAATCTATGCATACAGCCTACCTAGACTTAGCCAATGTGTATGACACTATCCCCTACTCAGGCATCATTGACAAACTCACCTAGCTAGGTATACACCCTTATATCATTAGATGGGTCACTAACTGGCTCACTGATAGAACCCATCTAGTCAAAATAAGGGAATCCACCTCCAACAGCAGACCTGTAACCAGTGGTGTTCCACAGGGATCAGTCTTGGGATCTCTACTGTTTGAAATCTATTTCTCTGAAGTACAAGCAAAAACTAAAGGTCTGTGGCTGACAAAGTTTGCTGATGACTGCAAACTGGGAGCGGTCATAGAATCTTCAAATGATCTCAACACCCTACAAGAGGGTCTTACACAAACAAATGATTGGTGCCAAAGTCATGGCCTTAAACTCAATGCAAAAAAATTATTATTATCCCTTTTGGTAAGATAAATGTTCCTGATAACTACCACATCAATAGCAACACCCTAAGTATGCACTCAGTGGTGAGAGACCTGGGCTCAAAGGTTGACAGCAACCTTATATTTGATCACCATGTCTCCACAGTGGTAAGAAGGACATTCTATATTGGTCATCTCATAAGTAAAAGCATTGCCTCCAGAAAAAAAATTATAACCTCCCTGTACTCTTCCCTTATCAGGCCAATAACTGAGTACAATGCTCTTTTTGGTGTCAACGTTTCCAAGCATCTGCAGCAATTGGGGAGACCACAAAGATTCCTCACAAGGAAAATTCAAGGTCTTCAGCATCTGTCCTATGTGGATTGTCTGAAATCTCTGTCACTTTATTCTGTTTCATACAGACTACTCAGAGCTGATCTCTGCCTTGCATACAAGGCAATCTCTGACCCTACTTTATTGGAAATGCTGCATATCCTTAAGTCAAATGGTACATGGGTTACGCGCTCTAAAGACCTTAACCTGGTATGTGACATCAACAGAACCTGCTGGAGGGACACCATTTGGAACATACTCCCACTTCATGTCAAACAGAACACATTTCATTGGCCCTCTTCAAATGCAATCTAGACAATTGGATGGGTAACCGTAAATTCACCCGGGGGTTCTACCTGTGTCCCTCTTGGACAGTGGCAATAGGTGCTGATCATGGAAATAAGGGTAAGAACTTGGCTAGGCTTATAAGGGCCATATCTAGTAACTTCCTATGATCCTATATATATATAGATGGGAACCCTTCATTTATTCGAACTTTCAAATGTTTGAAACTCATATGGCCGATACCATATGAGCAAATGTTTGAAAGGCTGACAAATAATAGCAGAAATCCGACTACAGTGCGGGACTGGGAGATTCCCCTTTCCTGCACTGTATTGTGATCTCGGAGTGAGAATATTTAAGTAGCAGGGGATGTGGGGGGTGCAGGGGGCTTGCCTCCCTGCATAATACAGTTTTTCTGTGTTTACAGGTAGGTAAATGGTGCTATTTCAGGATGTCACTCTTTAGGAATGTCGATCATATTGTGTCGGCCATATGAAAGTCGGCATTCTGAACAGTCCACATTCTGAAGTAGACCCATATATATATATATATATATATATATATATATATATATATATATATATATATATATTTATAGATACAGATAGATCTATATAGATATGTAGTTATTTATATATATATATATATATATATATATATATATATATATATATATATATATGGGAACACTTCACATAATCAAATTACTGAAATCTCGAATTTCACATGGTCGAGACCATATGATCGAGATTTTAGTAAATCGAATGTGTGTAGTGTTTAGAAATAAGACTTTACTTACCTTAATACATTACGTGCACACAGAGGCAAGTATTGTTGTATGCCTTGTGTGTACGTAATGTTTTATTTGTTTTGCGGTGTTGGCAGGAAGTGAGAAATCTCCCGTTTTGTGCTTCCGCACACAGCGCAAGACAGGAGATTTCCCATCTCCCCACTGTAGCGCGATCTTGGAGTTGGTATATTTAAGTAGGGGGGGTGTGGGGAGCGAAGTTTGTGTTTTTTTTTTTTTTTGATGGTTTCCCTTCAGAAGTTCGAGTTTCCGAAACTCGAGCTTTTGGTTTCGGTTATTTGCAGTTCGAGATTTTGGAAATTCGATCTTCTGAAGTGAATCCATATATATATATATATATATATATATATATATATATATATATATATATATATATATATAAAATCCTTAAAATGGTACATTACAAATGTGCACCCAAAGTAAAGCGTTAGACACAGGGACATATTTGTATTTGCCTGGTATGCAGGGAAAGACATCACGGCACTGAACAGTAGTAGAACTTGTGAAAGACTTGAAATTCAAAGGTTGGTTTGCATGCTTTCTCTAACCAGCAGCCAGGCAATGATCACCCAAATGTAAAAACTGTTCAATGGAAATGTTACCTGAATCTATTACAACAGTTTCAATGCAAAGTAAAAGTGAAAAAAAATGGAATGTATTTATTGTTTGCATGCTAGATGTGTGCACCTATATTTTGTGTTTTACTAACAAAAAGATGATTTTGCATAGAAATGTACAGGATGAGCAGAAGATATAATCCATCCATCCATCCATCCTTCCATCCATCCTTCCATCCTTTTGTCAGTTTTCTAAACAAATTGTCCTGCTGAGGGCCTTGTGGGGGTAACAAGCTGAGCAGAACAGACCAGATTTTCTTGTCTCTATAAACAGTTTGCAGCACACCCTAGGTGATCCCAAAGGGTCCTGAGGTCATTTGAGAGATAAAATATACTCAGCATGCCCTGGGTCTGCCCCAGCACCTCATCTGTGTGTGCTGTACCTGGTACACATCCCACAGGTAGTGACCAAGAGGACAGCCTCCCTAGGTGACCAAACCGCTTCAACTAGTTCTTCTTGAGCAAGAGGAACAGCAGTTGGACCCTAAGATCCTTTAAGACTGCTGAGCTCCTCATTCTGTCATGGGTATTGAGTCCAGTGACCCTATCAAGGAACCTCATTTCTGCCACTTGTGTACATAATCTCTTCCTTTTGGTGACTACTCAAAGTGATTAACAATAGGTGAAGACAGGGATGTAGATTGTCTGATGTACTTGAAACTTCATCCTAGGACACAGCTCCTATTTATTTTATTTATTTCAGTTTGTTAACTGGGGAGGTCCACTGGACCAAGAAGGGTCCATTTTCAGTGGAGGCCCTGGGAGAAAAGCTCCAATGAACAATATAAGACAAACCAAAGTTATACAATTGTAGTTTTCATAGACTTGAGAAATACAGCTTAATACAAATGAGGTAAATTAAACTTACATAGCTATACAAATGTATTCATAGGCTTGAGAAATACAGCATAATACATATGAGGAAAATTAAAACTTATGACAGGAAATGCAGAAAATGAGATATAGGTGGTGGTGGTGATGTATGTACATAGGTAGATACAGTTTGATATAGAGTATCTAGATAGGATTATACCAGCTGCAATAGGAGACTGTCCTGAGTGGGTTTAATGGCGTCAAGTAGTAGGTGAGCAAAGGTGTGAAGAGTATGTGTAGAAGGTTAGTTATGTTAGAGAGTGGCATTGGCAATGTCCATTTTAAAGATAGGTGTGAGAACAAGATAGATTTGAAATTATTCTGATTTGATGTATTGCAAAGGGGTGGAGGGAGGGAGTTCTATAGTTTAGATAAAGAGCAGGATAGTAGGAGATGGCCAGGGGGTCGTGAGGATTTGTAGATTTGTAAGAGGTGTTGGTTTTCTAATCTAAGTGAGCAGTTAGAAATGTAGGGGGTTAAGGTTGAAGAGAGAGAGAGGCAGCTGGAGGGTTTGAAGATGAGCTTGTGGGCAGTGGTGAGTTTAAGGAAGGTGAGGTAATTGGGCAGTTCAAGCCATTATAGAGTATGGAGAGAGTGGCAATGGTGGGAAGAGTGTTTTGAATTGGTAGCGAATTTGCTTATTTTACTGTTGCAGGATTCGAGTTTAGATTTCAGGCCAAGTTGGAGGTTGATAAGTAGGGGAGCTCTGTACATAAGAGAGCGGAGAAGGTATGGGGATGCTAGGAATTTTCTGGTGGAGGGGGTGAGGTAGTGGTTGTGTCTGTACAGGAGCCCTAGCTTTTGGTGGGTTTTCTTGATGGTGGTTTGGATGTGGGTGTCAAACTTTAGATGTTTATAAATGATGACACCAAGCAGTTTAGTGTTTGATACAATTTCATTGGTAATGCTTTTCTGACTGAATATGGAGAATGAGTTTTTGTCAATTCAGGAGTTTCTAGAGGGGGAAAATATCATTAATTTAGTTTTATTAGCGTTTAGGGCTAGATGATTGTTTTGCATCCAGGTTTCTGTTTTAGAGAAAGCTGCTTGAGTTAGTATGAGTAGGTCAGAGGGGGAGTATGCTGAGGAGATGACTGGTGACTCATCAGCATACTGGATTAGTGAGGATTCAGGGATGGTGTGGTGGAAATTATTGATAAATATGTTGAAGAGTAAAGGTCCGAGAACAGAACCTTGGGGCACCCCAGTGGGGGGGGGGTGTGAAGAAAGGGAGAGGGAGCAGATTTCCATTGGATGGCTTGTTATTGCTCAGAAAGGTAGCTAGAGAATCAGCCTATGGTTGAAGTAGAGAGGATGAGAGAGGAGAGTTGGGGTAGGAGTAGAGGGTGGGAGACGGTGTCAAAAGCTTTGGATAGATCAAGGAACAGGGAAGATACAAGTTTGCCAGAGTCACGTGCTTGATTGATGGTCTTGAGAAAGGACAGGAGGACAGTCATGGTACTGTGGCCTGGATGGGAGCCATGTTGAGCGGGGGAGAGGAGGTTGTTGTGTGTTAGATATAGCATCAGTTGTGAATGGATACATTTCTCCAGGATTTTAGACAGTGAGGAAAGGATGGCAATAGACCTAAAGTTGGTGGTGTCAGTATTTTTGCTTCTTTTATGAAGAGGGATGATGTAGGCATGATGCCAAATAGATGGGACATATGCTTCTTGGATGGATCTGTTTATTAAAATGGAAATGGGAAAGCCAATGCTTTCAGTAGATAGTTTGAGGAATGCAGATGGAAGATTGTCAGGTATGTTGCGGCTAGGTCTTAGTTGGAGGAGAAGTTTTTTTATTGTACTTGTGAGGATGAGTTTTAGGTTGAATGGGGAGGTGGGAGGTATGTTATTGGAGGGTTGGGGGCAGGTGAGGTAGGGGTTGGGGGGTGTGAGGGAAAGAGGAGGACAATTTAGCTACACAGTCAATAAAAAAGGAGTAGAACTGGGTGGCAGTTTCAAGATCAGTTAAATTTGGGTTAAGACAGGGGCTACCTTTGTTACCTGGGTGGAGGAGGGAGGAGACTGTGTCCCAGAATTTTTAGGGTTCATTGAGTGTTCGGATTGAAATCTGGAGTAGTATGCTTTACGGTCTCTAGTTATTAATTTTTTTACAGAGTTTCGGAGTTGTTTGAATTCAAGTAAGAAGTTAGGTTGTTTGTTTTTTTGGTATTTTTTCCATGTTTTGTCTCTTTGGAGCATGGTAAGTTTGGTATCTTTTGATAGCCAGGGAGAGGTTTTGGAGTTGACGCGTTTGGTTCTGAAAGGAGCATGGTTGTTGAGTAGATTTAAGAATGTATTATTGAAGTAGGTGACAGCATTATCAAGGGGCAGGGTTTTTAGGGGAGACCAGTTGGTGAATTTTAGAAATTCGGAAAAAGTTTGTGGGTTGAAGTAGGAGAGGTTGTGTGTTTGAATGTAATCATGTTGCCTATGAAGAGAAGAGGGGTGATGGTCAGCAAAAGCAGGCAGTTGGTCACTGAGAGAGTCTGGAAGGATTCCAGAATTATAGATTAGGTTGGGATGGGATGGGATGTTAAGATCCAGTCAATGATGGCGCCAGAGGCCCCATCTTTGTTTGGCCTGGTAGGAGAATTTATTAGTTGGGTGAAGTTGAAGAGGTTGATTGTGTGAGAGGAGGTTTTTGAATTTATTGTGGCCCAGTTAATGTTTGTGTCACCTAGGATATATGTTTCATTTTTGATGTTGGAGGAAAACCAAGAGAGAATATCCTCTAGTATTGGGATGTTAATGTTTGAGGGTATATAGAGGGCATATTGATTTGTGATTGTTTATTTTTAGTAAAGCTATTGTTATTTCAGCGTTGTCAAAGTTTGGGATTTGTTTGCTGTATGGGGTGATGGTGTAGGAGGATGGGTAAATAATAGCTACTCCTCCACCTTTTCTGTTAAGTCTGTCACTGTGAATCATTTAGTAGCCTGGCGGAAGAATTTCATTGTCCTTAGTGAAGGGTTTAAGCCAGGTTTCTGAGATGGCTGTTATGTCAGGGTGGTTGTAGGAAAGCCAGGCATGGAGGTTGGGGATTTTATTTCTGAGGCTTTGGGCACTGAATGTGGTGAGGTGAATGGATTTGAGAGTTTGAGGTTGAGTGTTAGGGGAGTTAGAGGTTGGCGTAGTGGAAGTGGGACGGGGTTGAAATGAATGTCGCCGGAGAATGAGAGAGAGAGAGATTTGGTGGAGGATGAGTTTAAAGTAGTTTTGTGTAAATGGAGTGTTTGAGCTTTGGAAATGGTAGGGATTTTGAGGTTTGGTTGAGGGGTTGTGTTATGTGATGGTGGGATAGGTAGGATTTTGTAGGTAAATAGTAGGGTTGGATAGTAAGAGTAGAGCTCGTGTGTTATGTTAGTGAAAGGTAGAGTGGCAGTATGCTGGACTGCAGCTGTGGAACGTGAAGGTGAGGTATAGTTGGGTTTAGGGAGTTGTGTAAGGTAAATGAGAGAGGTTAGTAGGGTAGTAATGTGTAGTAGATGTGATGAGGGAGGGGTCATTGTTTGGGTTGGGTGGAGAGTATAAGAGATGAATGAGTGTGGTGGGGTGGGGTGAAGTGTTAATTTAGAGATGGGGAAGGTGGGTGGAGTTGTGAGGGGTATAAATGTACAGGTAGTGGGGGGACGGGTGGGAATTGGGGGCAGGGTAGGGGAGTGGAGTGAGCCCGCAGGGTGAACGGAATGGGTTGGAGCCCTAGCAGAGGTGAGCAAAAAACTATCTGTGATAACGTATTATTTGGTTGCTTATTCTTATATTATTTATTTATTTACTTATTTATTTATTTATATTGTCTGCTTTCAGTTTTAGCTTAGTTCTTTAGGAGAAACAAGAGACTAGCAGTCCGTTACAGCATCTGAAGCAGCAGTTTTGGATGAAACAGATAATGGCATGTGTGTTGGGCTGTGAGATTACTGAGAGAATCTGCCTGATCCATTTTGGATTGAAAAAAAGCAGCAGAGCAGTGGGGATCTGTACTGGTAGGGATGACTGACTGGTAGGGGGGATTAAAGGGGTTCTGCTGCCACCTACTGGTGGACTGTTGGTGGTACAGGCAGTAAATAGAGGGAGATGGGGATCCCTGTGAAGTGTGCATGCTATCGGGGAGCGCTCTAACAGACATAACATACACTATTAGCTTTACAATTGTACAAAGACCACTGGAGCTTACATGCACTTGTGGTGAGACAAGTTTCTGTTTGTTATTTTATTCAGTATTGGGAACCAGTAAATCCTTGGTCCTGGGCAGAAGATGTTAGCACTGCGAAGCCCTTTTGATGGTTTCCTGGATGAGAGGGACTTTTAGTTAAGACCTTGCGAGCTGGAATGAGAGAAGAGTGGGGCAGAGAGACTTAGGAAAATAGCGGAAAGATGGGAGAGAAGTGCGTGTATGAATTTAGAGAAGTGAGTGCAGCAGGGCAAGGTGGGGGTGATGGAGGAGGTAGCGGATGAGAATGTGTATGTGAGGTAGATTCAGAGTAGTCAGTGGGGTGAGTTCAGCAGTTCAGGTTAGAAGGTTTAGAGTATAGGACAGTCACTATGCACGGGAATAACCTGGGCTGAACTATGCATTCAGTAGCAACAAGACTCACAAACACAATTGTGGCTGTAGAATGCAATATCTATGACTGTGGAACCTAAAATAATGGATACAATATTCAGGGAGACCCAGACTCTATGGGGAACAGAAGCATTGCACACAACACAGTGATAACAGCTAAGTAGAGGTAGGTACTAAAGACACTGCAGTTAAACTTCAAAACACCTTAGTACAGTCTTACAGCTCAAGAATCAAGACAAACATTGCTGGTACAACTCTCTAGCAGTCTATATATGTAATAGATATAATACGCTATAACACGGTCTTACAGTACAGCTTTAAAACAAAGAGAAGATTGCTGGTAAGGTGCTATTTCAGCATATGGGATAAAAATACTATATTTACGTCTTTACAGTACAGCTATATGAATAGCAAATTACAAGTTGCTGGTGAACACGCTCAGTCGGCGTATGTTTATTTGGCACCAAAATGCACAGGACTGTACACTTGTTATCTAAGAAGAACATCTAGGTGGAGCATTTCAGTAAACCTTACTGTTGTAACATCATATTATTAAACAGCACTGCAAGATGTAAGTGATTCAATAACAGCGCCTTGCCGACGCACTGTTTAGGACAGCCACGTGTACAGGAAAACTAAGTGTTGGCCAAGACCGAACAGCATCAGCAGCAGCCTGTTAGGAAATTAGCTAAATAGTAACAGCATGCTGATGAAGAGCACAGTTGGTCATAGCATTTACAGTGTAACAGTAGCTTTACAAGATGTATTCAATACAGATGCTAATGCTGCTCTGAGGACAAAGAATAAGGCCAAATAAAATACAGAATGAAACAGCATCTACCAACAATCACAGTATTTACAGTTTTTACAGCAGAAATACAAGCTGTACCCCATACATAATCTAATTCAACTCTGAAGACAAGAAGGTAGAAATAACTGAAAATTAACAACAGCATCTTACTACACGTGGGGCCAGGGAGAACATGCAGCCGACCTGTCCAGGTGGGATAGGTATAATTAAGAAAGACACCGCGGAGAAAGGCAACTACTTGTGGAAAAACAGGGGGTGGGGAAGGCTGAGCTGGGTGGTGATAGGGAGGGGGTGTGCAGTGATGTAAATGGGTCAGGGTTGAGGGAGAGAACAGGAAGGAAGGTGATGTATTCTCCCTAGCAGAGGTGAGCGAAAAACTATCTGTGATAACTTATTTGGTTGCTTATTCTTATATTATTTATCTATTTATTTATTTGGCTGCTTTCAGTTTTAGCTTAGTTCTTTAGGAGAAACAAGAGTCTAGCAGTCCATTACAGCATTTGAAGCATCAGACTGTCACATTTCCACAGTCTGGTGCAATCCCTGCAGCACTGCTGACAAACAGCCCACTCAGTGGTTCATCCCCTGATCTCTTATACCAACACTTGTGAAAAAGACTCCAGGATACATAACTCAAACACTGGAGGGAGCTGTTCTCTGTACCTGTAGTGAGCAAACAAATGTCTTGCAGAAAAGAATAAATAACGTTAAGGAGTACACATTAAATTTGTACTTACATTGTGTTACAGATTAAATAGATATTATATTGACATTAATAAAAAGCATACTTTGCACATAAAAAAGTAATCTAGCTTCAGATTTCTGTCAGGGAAAGCTCCCTCTAAGATCTTGGCTGGTCTCACTAGTGGAGAGTTTTATACCTGTCATTTATAAAGCTTGCACTGTGCCTTTTTCAAAACCAAGATGCTGTGAGATTTATTTTAATATGTAATGTCAGTTTACAATTAAATATATAAATGTGGGTTTATAATATGGTGAATTTACTTACAAACTAGTACCGAGACAATAACTACTTTGAATACAGATACATAAGATTTCAAAGGTAAAATTCCTATTTTGATCTCTGTTTACTTTAGTAAATGCAATTTTAGTACTATAATAAAGTTTTTGCTACTGCTGCTAATACCTGTTAATTGTTTTGTTGTGCTGTGATGTTAACTGTTAGAGCGTTTCTCCCTGGGCTTCTGTTGAAATATTTTTGACCCAATCAGACTTCCTGGACAAAGAAAGTAAGTAAATAAATTTTGCATTATTTATTCTGTATTCAATATCATATCACGTAAGATGTTAATTTTTTTCATTCTGAACAATTATATACCTAATAAAGTGTCTTCAGTCCTACAAAGTATCGAGAGAACTCCCAATCATAGCTCCCAAAAGTAACAGCTGTATTTGTTCTATTATTTTTCTAACTTAGTGTTTCTTCACAGTTCTGAAAGAGCAATGAATCACTTAAGCTGTTATGGGCATTCACTTAATAGGATCAGTAAAGCAGATTGTTTCTTTCTTTTTTTTTTTTTTTTTTTTAAATGTTAGGTTTAACTTTCTACAACAGTTCATCTCAAACCTTCAGAAAAATGTATAAAACTAGCAATCAGACTTCCTGGACAAAGAAAGTAAGTAAATAAATTTTGCATTATTTATTCTGTATTCAATATCATATCACGTAAGATGTTAATTTTTTTCATTCTGAACAATTATATACCTAATAAAGTGTCTTCAGTCCTACAAAGTATCGAGAGAACTCCCAATCATAGCTCCCATAA
Organism: Protopterus annectens; assembly: GCF_019279795.1. Classification (NCBI taxonomy): domain Eukaryota; kingdom Metazoa; phylum Chordata; order Ceratodontiformes; family Protopteridae; genus Protopterus; species Protopterus annectens. Next base: position 117,977,862 of record NC_056739.1, read on the forward strand.
GTAACAGCTGTATTTGTTCTATTATTTTTCTAACTTAGTGTTTCTTCACAGTTCTGAAAGAGCAATGAATCACTTAAGCTGTTATGGGCATTCACTTAATAGGATCAGTAAAGCAGATTGTTTCTTTCTTTTTTTTTTTTTTTAAATGTTAGGTTTAACTTTCTACAACAGTTCATCTCAAACCTTCAGAAAAATGTATAAAACTAGCAGCAAATCAGTGTAACATGGACTTTGTTCTAATGAGAAATTTCTTATGAGCAGGTTCTGGTACTTGATATTGAAGAATAACTCTTTGATACTACATAAATAGTTGTATTCATTTGTGAATATGCTAACATAACCATTTTAAAACACCAAAAGTTATAGTGAGATTGAGGAGACTATTAGGTCATTTAGTTGCTTTAATAACCTGCTATACATAGTTGTGACCGTTGTGACAATCAGTACTGCACTGTCATACTTAAGACATCAAAACTAAGGCTGATACTTTAATTATACTTATGGTATTTGCTAAAGATTAGTATATATATATATATATATATATATATATATATATATATATATATATATGCACTGCACCTGCATGCCTACCTATTAATGCGTGTCCTGGTATCCCTGTACAATGGCCTGGAGAGAAAGAATGCAAGATAAACATGCCTTTCACAGTATTTTAAAGTGCTATCCACTTAACAAACACTCTTACATCTGATACTTTTATAGTTCTAAACTCTGTCACCCAGTCCAAAATGTAATTATTACAGTGACAATAGATCAATGGCGAATGAATTGTTTCCTGTTTGTGTGGGCAAACAGAGAGAAATATAGATCAATAATACAACTATTATTCACAAATAATCAATAACTGCTTCAAAGTCCCTTACCAGGCATGTGAGTGGTAGTAACTGTCCAGTACTGCACCAAGCATGCGTCCACTTAATGCTTCCTATTCATGTACAAAACTGATACAAACCATTGACTGAAACATGCCCTCACTAGGTAAGCCCTAAGTCCATGCTTGGGATTTGGGGTCCAAGCACCAACTGAATAGATCAAAGTGAGGCAGTTTATAAACTAGATTATGCATGTGCTGATCAGGTGATATCCAGAGAGATTAACAACAAAAATGATGACAATGCAGAGGTACAGGGAACTTAGATGTCTCTGGGTAGTACTAAGAGGTTTTCTCACAGGAGCAGAGTGTAATGTTTGCTCCTGGATGTTATCAATATAGTAGATACTGTGTCCATATTGTTTATCGAATTTGGAGCTATGGCTGTTTCTGGAAGAATAACAGCTTCAGGCAGTTCAGTACTGACGCTCATAGCCTTCCTCCTGTACTGATCTAGAGGGTGGATATCTATTCCAGGGGTTGAGCAGGGCACATCTGTATAAAACCTAGGGTGTTGCTACTCCCAGTAGAATAACAAATTTAGAAGACTTCATTACAAGGTCCAGAGTTTTCTTCCTATTGCTGACTTGGAATTTTCAATAGGGAGATGTTATTACACTACCAGACATATAATAAGTAGTGCTGGTTGTCTTAATCTACTCATTTTTATGATGTATAATGTTCTGTCATCATTGTGCTATGACATCACCATATACATGTTCAGTGATGTCAAGTGCTCTATACCCCTCATGTTATCACATTCCAAAACGGGTTCAAGTGGTGTTCAGTATTCTAACCACTACGTGTTATAAACATTACCAGACAAATGTTCTGTGATGCTGAGTATTCTAACCTCACTGCAGTATATTACCAGAAATGTTTTCACTGATTCTGGGTGTTTTAACATCACAGTTTTATGTGATATTACCAAATATAGCTTCAGCACTGTTTAGTGTTCTCTTATAAGATTTCCATCCAAATGTACAGTCACACTGGGTGTTCTAACCTCATTGTGTTCCAACATCAGCAGCACAAGTACATTGATGCTTAATATGCTAACCTCGGTATTTTATGACATCATCAGACACATTTTCAGTGATGCTAAGTGTTTTATCCTCATTGTACTACGATATTTTTAAACACATGTAAAGAAATGCTGGCGCCATAACCTTATTGAATTATGACATCACATGTTCATTGATTCAGATTGTTATAATGTCATAGTGTTTTAATATTACCAGACATAGTCAGTGATACTGAATGTTCTAACTGCATTATTTTATGATATTATCTGACACTTGTACACTGATACCAGGTACTTTAACCTCATTATAGTGCACACAGTGTGCTGATTATGCTCTGATATTCAGGAAGAAGACAAATCAGCTAAGGGCTAGAGTGACACGAGATCCAACCTTAACAAATGTTAAGCACCCCCTGCTAAAGTTATTAGGGTCAGGTGTCAGGCTAGGCAGTAAAATCTGCCAGTACAGATCACAGAAACAGAATAAAAGATTTGATTCTGCCTGTTGTTCATTGGTAACATGCCTCTGATGCCGTTTTAAACTTAGACAGTAACTAGAATAACAGGATGTGTGTTTGCCTGATTTTCTGAAGGATACAAACTCTGAAACCTAAATGTATGTCATTATTTAGTATCTTTAATCCTCAGTAATTTGTCTGTAAACCACATACTTTAATGAGGAACAACCAACATATGAGGCAAAAATCTGTTTATTCTGCAAAAATCTGGACAGTTGAGAGGCATCGAAGGTGAGGGTAAACATAAGGGACTATGTTACACTACCTTTCTTAAGTGCTTGTTTTAATACTTTGAAAGCCAGTAAAACACTTAGCAGTCTGTTTTTTTTCCCTGTAACTTGTAGTACATGGAACAGAAAAGGCTCCAAGTACTACAAAGAATTATGAATGGTTTGCTAATTGCTAACCTAATATTATGTGTTCTCAACATAGGTGCCAAGATTCACCTCTTAAGCTTCACTCTCAAGTCGAATTCCTTGGCATCTGTGTCTCAAACACCTATTAATGTTTTATTTTTTTTTATTTTAACATTTGTTTATTGGGAAATTCCAAATGGGACAAAGTCCATTTTCAACAGAGACATGGGGGAGAAACTCTGCAGACGTATGCCTTTGGAATGTAGTTAGCATTGACAAAATGCTTATAATCCTCTATATGTTATACTATGCAAGACATATTCAGTGATGCACAACTGGCATAGTGGTTAAGGTCTTCATCCCCCATGCAGGAGGTAAAAGATTCAATTCTGACTTTTGGACAATGCCTATATGAAATTTGCATGTTCTCCCTGTGTTTCTGCGGGGTTACTCTCACCTCCCAAAAACACGTTGAGTGTTTTCACCTCAACCTCACCCAAGACTGGAGTTGTGGACAGCAGCACAGACTCTGGATGATGCCTATTGGGGGAAGAGTTGTACATATCAACTGCTTAATCACGTGTCATGCACAGTATCCTCTGGACAGGAGACATAGATTATAGACTGCATGCAGTGTCAGGGCTAGCCATTTGACGGTGTAAAAATTGGCTGTAGATGATTTGTTTGTATTGACTCATGTGGCTAAAAATGGGCATCGGTATTTGCTCATGATAAGCGGATCGAGAACCCAGCCTACAATGACCTATGCTAGGGACCCATCCTAATGGTGGTAGGGGCCAGTGTGTAACTGATATAAAACCCAGCAGCCCTGGGTCAACAAGCTACTGACATGGCTGGTATCCAGTGATTTACTGCTTTGAAAAAAACAGTTGACAGACCAATTTGCATAATTGTTAAAATCTTTGCCTCCCATGCACAATGTACAAGGTTTGATTCTGACCCCGACAAATACATGTTTGGAGCTTGCATGTTCTCCCTGAGCCTCTGTGGGGTTTCTCCCACCTCTGAAAAATGTGCTGAGTGTTTCCATTTCACAATCACCAAAAAATGGACCTGCAGGCAGCAGCACAGACTCTAGATGGTGTCCTGTAGGGAACAGTTGTATAGACCAACTGCTTTAGGCATCTACTGTGATGTTCAGTATCCTCAAAATGGAAGAATAGGGATCCCAGACCAAGCACCATGGCAGGGCTGGTCACTTGATGGTGGGAGGGATGGATGAGCCCCTACTGCCAGAGTGTGCTCATCATAAAACCCAGCAGCCCTGGGTCAATAAGCTATTGGCCAGCTGGTGTCCTGTTGCCCAGCTTGGGTTACCTGGAATACCTCTGTTGAGTGAAAGCTGGATGTAAATCCAATCAACCTGCCAAGCATGAACTAAGAATTGCCACTCTCAGTGTAGGTTCACTCACAGGATGAAGTTTGGAAGTGGATGACATGATGGTTAGGAGGATGGTGGACACCTTATGTATCCAGGAGACAAAGTGGAAGTCAGTGCAGGAAAGTCACTTGGCTTGGGATCCAGAATGTACCACTCAGGAGGAGGACAGGCTTGAAATGGTGTGGGAAATGTAGTAAGAGAGAGGCTTCAGAAGGCAGTGAGGGATGTCATCATAATTAATGACAAACTCATGGCAATCAGACTCCAGTGTAATGATAGGGCAGAATTCATAATCTCAGCCTATGCCCCACAGCAGGGTTGTGATAGTGACGAAAGAGTACATTCAGACAGCAGTTGCAGAACTCAGACAGCAATTGTACAATCTACTAGACAAAGCAGGACAACAGGAATTGGCGTAGATAAATGGGTGACATAAATGCACATATCAGGACAGACAGAACAGGATATGAGGACTGTCAGAGTCCACATAGGTGGGGCAACAGCAATAAAGAAGGAGAGGCCATTCTAGACTTCTGTCTGGCAAAATGCTTGATGGTAGCCAACACATGGTTCAGAAAGAGGGACAGTCAGAAGATCACATAGTAAGGAAAGGGCACTAGAGTAGAATCAGTGATTGCAAAGTCAGTCCCAGTGAAACAGTCAGCCCACAGCATAAAGCATTGATTCCCAAAATTAGCTGCAAACAGTGGTCAGAGAAGGCTCTAAGGTCAACAGGGATCAGGTTGAAGGCCTGGAGGTTGACTGGAGAGAAAGCACAACAGTTCATGAAATTACTCAGGGCTTTAGCACCTCAAGAAGAAGAGGAAATAGGGGGAGTTGAAGAAGAATGTCAGTGACTCTAAACAGCATGTGTGAGGACTACAGAACAGATATGCAGCTGGGCCAAGTATAGGAATAATAGGATAGCTGGTGGTGGAATGTAGAAATCCAGGAAGTCATCAAAAGAAAGAAGGAGTGCAGGAAAAGTGAGAGATAGAAAAGATGGACCAGACTAGGAAGGAATACTGACTGGCTAACAAAGAGGCTAAGAGAGGAGCTATAATAACAAAGAAGAAGGCATTAGAGGCACTCATCCAGCTTCTGGAAAGTGTCTCAGTGGATGGCATAATTAAACTCAGGCTACAAGGCAAAGACAAAAAGATAAAGAAGATAGTCAGACAACCTTCATACAGGATGCCAGCAACAACCTGCTCGCCAGTCCACAAGACATCAAAGGTTGGTGGAAGGAGTACTTCCTGCAGCTTTTGAATGAAGAAAACCCCACAGGAGTTGTACTGCCCCAGACACAGCCCACAGTGAGAGAAGAGGAAAAGCCCACCCTAGAAGAAGTTTGAACAGCTCTAAGGAAAATAAAGTCAGGAAAAGCAGCCGGCTCAGATGAGGTCACAGTGGATATGATCAAGATGTTGGATGAGGCAGGAAAACAATGGCTCCTGAGGGTATTCAGCAGCATGGAGAGAAAGATGTATGCCATTTGACTGGAGAATAAGCATACTAGTTCCACTGTTCACAAACGAAGGGGACATTCAGAAATGTGTTCAGTATAGAGGTATCAAACTCCTATCACACTGCATAAACGTTCTGGAGAGGGTGATCGATAAATGAATTCAAAGAGTAGTAGAAAGTAAGATGGGAAGTGAGCAGTTCAGATTCAGATCAGGATGCAACACAACCTACCTGATATTTGCAATAAAACGGACTTGAAAAGAAACTAGAAATGAGGAAAGAGTCCAACAGGGCATTTCTAGACTTGGAGAAAGCATATGACAAGGTTCCAAGAAAGCTGATCTGGGTAGTACTGTGGTGGTCCGAAGTCCCAGAAACATTGGTAGAATTAGTGCAAGCTGTGTACAAGAACCCAGTGAGTACGAGCAGTGTCCTTTCTCACAGTGGGAGTGGGTGTGCACCAGGGTTCAGTGCTGAACCCACTGCTGTTCATGCTGATGATGGACTACATTAACAAACAAGTTGATGGGGACACATCAACAAAGCTACTGTATGCAGACAATGTGGCATTACAGGCAGACTCGGAGAAAGAACTTCAGCAAAGGATAGGGAAATGGAATGCAAAACTGAAGGGACATGGGATGAAAGTGAATACAGATAAGACATTTGTAATGGCAGTAAATGGGGAAATCAGAAGAAGAGGAAAATTGAGATAGAAGGGAAAACAGTGGAACAGGTTAACAGCTTCAAGTATCTGGGAGAGGTGGTTGAGGAGAAGGGAAATCTGAATGAGGAGGTCAAAGCTAGAATCAGTGGGGCTGCAGCCAACTGGCATAGAGTGTCAGGGGTAGTATATGACAGAAGAATGCCAAAGAAGCTGAAAAGTAAGGTGTACAAAACAGTGCTGCATCCAGTACTACTTTATGATACAGACATTGGGGCAGTGAAGACAGAGCAGTTGATGAAGCTAGAAGTGATGGAGATGAAGTGCCTGAGACAGATGGTAGGATGTACAGCATAGGACAGATGAAAGAGATGAGTACATCAGAGCAGAAACCAAAGTAGCTCCAATTGTAGAAAAGGTCAGTCTGGATAGAGTAGTGTAGTTCAGGCACACATACAGAAAAGCAGAAGATAGTTTGGTGAAGAAGATTTGGGAGAGACAGGAAGAAGGCTAGAGGAAATGAGGGCATCCAGCAATGAGATGGATGGATTTTGTGAGAACAGACCTGCAACAGCCAGGCGTGACCATTGAAGAATAACAAAATGAGGTTAGAAAACACATGATCATTTGGCACATGTCATAGCTCTATGAGGTCAGCACACTCAGCATTACCAAATATAACACCAAATAGCATAGAACTGGAAGTGTCAGTGATGGAATTGCTTAATATATTTAAAAATAGGGGGTATCCCGAATGTTTTAAACACAGTATGTAGTGAATCGACATGTAAAGATCAAATGTAGGCTAGCATTGATTTAATGGAAAAATAATCAAATAAATGGGTATCACCTATGCCTTTGGTACTCTCAAAGTGACTTTAAGAAAGAAATGACCAAAAGAAAATAAATTTTGTTTAAAGATGAAAGCGCTTACTGGTTATTGTTCTCAGTGAATAAATTATATAAGTAGAATTCACAGTTCATTGATTCTGCCTTTCAAGATTATCCACTGTTGAGATGTGTGTGAGATTTTGCTGTTTTGTCAACTGGTGGTTGAGTTTTTTTGGATTCTGTCTATGTTACATGTTCAGTAATGCTGGGTGATGTAACCTCATTTTTGTTATGACATCATCAGACACGTTCAGCATTGTTGAGTTGTGTTATGATGTTGTCAGATACATGTTTGTGCAATGTTGGGTGATGCAGCCTCACTTTGTTATGACTTTACCTGACACAGTTAGTGATTCACAGTGTTCACTCCTCATTTGCTATAACATGACCAGGAACATGTTGAGTAATACTGCCTGCTCTTATCTCATTGTCTTACGATACCGCCATGCACTTGTTCAACAATGTTGAATGTTCAAACCTTCGTGTTTTATTCAAAGACACAACGGTTTCAATGATGCTGCAAGCACTTGCTTCATTATGCTTTGTTACCAACAAACATGTGCTTAGTCCTGCTGAATATTGTAACTACATTGTTATGACATTGCCAGGCACATTTGATGATACTGAATGTTCTAACCTCATTGTTTTTTGACATTATCAGACACATATTCATCTGATGCTGAGTGTTCTAAACCCATTCAAATTTACTTTATCAGACACATGTGCAGTGATCCTGAGTGTTCCATTCCTATTTTTATGACTTTATTTGAGATATCTTCACTGATGATTTTTCTTACCTCATTGTGTTATGACATCATATGTTCATTGATACAGAATGTTCTTCTAACCTAATTTTTTATGACATTACCAGACAGATATTCAGTGATGCAAACTGCCATATTCTTCTATGATAGCATCAAGCACTTGTTATATAAAGCTGGGTGTTCTCACCTTGTTATGTTATAACATCACATGTTAATTGATTCTGTGCATTCTTATGTCATTATGTTACAACATTACTAGATACATTCAGTAATGCAGAGTGTTCTAACCTCTTTATTTTTTTATCTTACAAGACACAGGTATCCTAACATCATTGTGTTATGAAATCATCAGACTTAGGTTCAGTGAGTCTGAATGATCTTTAGTTATCACCAGATACATGATTAATAATGATGAGTGTGCTTACCTCATTGTATTATGACTTCATCAGACTTAGGTTCAGTGATTCTGAATGATCTTTAGTCATCACCAGATACATTAGTAATGCTGAGTGTGCTTACCTCACTGTATTATGACATCATTAGACTTAGGTTCAGTGATTCTGAATGATCTTTAGTCATCACCAGATACATGATTAGTAATGCTGAGTGTGCTTACCTCATTGTGTTATGACATCAAAAATGACAAACATGTTCAGGGATACTGGGTGTTCTAACTTAATTAAATTATAACATTATCAGTAATGTGTTCATTGACTGAAATATTATAATCTATGTGTGTTATGACATTACCAAAAACATATTTAGTAAAGATGGGTGCTCTAACTGCATTCCATTATGACATTACTAGGCACATGTTCAGTCATGCCAGGTGATTTAATTTTATTGTATTATGACATTACCTGCTTTATTCTGTGAACTCATTTGTTCTAATTTCAATGTGCTATGACATTAGACACATGTTCAGTGATTCAGAATGTTCTAACCACATTGTGTTAAAATATTATCGTATGTGTCTTCAGTATTGCTAGGTGTTCTAATCTTGTTGTGTTATAATATTATACAACTCTTGTGCCTCAGTTTAGAGTGTGCTAACCTTTGTGTTATGATATTAGCAAACACATGATTCATGATGTTGGATATTCATACTGTATTTATTTATAGTATTACCAGAGGCATGTTCCTTGACCTTACTTGTATGAAACTCATTGTGTTATGACATCAGCAGGCATCTGCCCAGTGATGCTGTTTGTTCTAACCTCACTGTGTTATGATATTCCAGACACAAAATTAGTGATGCTGAATGTTCTAACCTAAGCATTTTATTGCCTTACCAGAAAGGTGTTTAGTGACAGTTTGTGTTCTAACCTAATATGAAATCATTAGGCAAATGTTCATCAATGTTTGGTGTTCTAACATTAGTTTATTATCATATTACTAGGCACATATTTAGTGATGCTTGGTGTTCTATAGTCTTAGTGTTTCTTTTTTCAATAAATATCTTTATTAAATTATCACATATGACATAGGCAATCTTACATTTATATAAATGAAAAACAACATCGACACCACTTTAGTTGCAAACATTATACATCACAGGCATCATTGAAACAACTGTAGATGCAAACATTATACATCACTTATAATCTATCCAGGCATTGTCAGTTAAGCATTATATGGCTCATTCAAATCCTTCCACTTAAACCTCATTCCTTCTCTACATATATTGTTCCCACAATTCCCATTTTTTCCCATGTAGTTTGCTCCTCCCCTTTTCTAAAGATCCCAATTCCAGTTGTTTTATCTGTGTTACTATATTCACTACTTCTAGTGTGGTCGGACTAGACTTTGATTTTTATTTTCTAGTAATTGCTTTTTTGGCAGCCACCAGAATTAGACTCAGCAAACCTTTACTATGTCTAGGCAATTCCGATTCTCTATCATAGCTCAGAAAAATCATCTCCCAAGTCAATCCAATCTGCTCACTCAGCATCTCTGACAGAGCGGCCTGCAGGGAATCCCTAAAAGTCTGCCAGTTCATTACATTCCCATAAAGTATGTTCCCAACCATCTCTTTCTTGCTAGCTACACCTCCAACACTTGTTATCCACCTGAGAAAAAAATCTTTGGAGTCTACTTGAAGTATACAAATACCTGTGTAAACACTTCCAGGCAAAGATCCTAAATCTTCTAGACTTTGTTGCATATTTGGGAGACATGCATATATCCCCCCATTATTTCTTTGTTAATTGTTTATCCAGTCTCTCTTCCTAATTTTTTCTAACTTCCTCTGATTGATTACTATAGTTATCATGCACTATTTATATGTTCTACTAATTATTCATTTCGTAACGGCAGCTTCTGTTCTAGATTCTACTAAAAACTCTACCAGTGCTGTTTTTTTGTTTAGGACCACTCTGTTACTTTCTCTTTTCCCATACTCTTACATTAATCCTTAATAGGAAAGGCAATGTCTAATTCTTGACCTTTTCCCATTCTATTATCTTTCCCTTTCTAGTTATTTGCTCCCAATACCTAGGTTTCTTTGCCAGTTTTCTCCAATAAATTCCAGCCCCCTCTTGCCTATTATCTGTATCCCTAACCAAAGTCATCTCTATTGGAAGAATCTCTTTTCTCCATTCTAGTGCTCATACAGTTCTTAGAATACTCCCTGCTATTTTATGAATATAATACCCTGTATGATTTTTGTTCTCCTTAAGAGTCTGCATCCAAAATTGCAATCTGTCCTTAAGTCTTGAGCCCCCCCCCATCATCATCATTCCCTTCTACTTTGAATTATAGTTTTCTGCTTATGCTATATATAAAAACCTTAACTGTGTTGTTCTAAAATACCCCCTCAAATTGGGTAATCCTAGTCCGCCTTGTTCTATTGGAAGAATCAGCTTATCCCACTTGACCATTGCTGTTTTCTCTTCCCAGATAAAACCCTTCAACTCTTTTTTAATTGCTATCCACAACTTCTCCTCTGGTTGATAAAAATGTGCCTGACCTGTGTATAAGACTAAAGGGACTAAAAACATTTTAATTGCTTGCATCTTAGTATCCATATCCATATAACAAAGCTTCTAGTTTCTCAATTTTTGTATTATCTTCTGTTTAGTCTCTTCCCACATATCCTTAGCTGCCACAACAGAGTCATTTCTAATCCATACTCCTAAATACTTCATTTTAACATGTCTCTATAAAGACAGATATTGTTGGACTAATTTGTGTGTGGGTACATCATTTCTTGCTATTGCCTTTGTTTTAGCTTCATTAAGTTTGTATCCTGAGAAGATTTGAAACAGTCTTAAAATGTTCCACAACACTAATGCCCCTTTCTGGTTTTGTTATGTATAAAATAATATCATCTGCAAATAGAGCCAGCTTTTCATGACTACCACACCAATTATATCCATGAATTTCTGAGTCCCTTATTTTCTTTGTCAATGTTTCTAAATATAATGCAAACAACAAAGGGGAAAGTGGACAACCCTGCCTGGTTCCTCTATTTAAGCAGAAGTTATCAGAGAGGACCCCACCCACTTTCATTTTTGCCTCGGATCCCTCATATATACTCCTAATTAACCTTATAGCTGTATCAGGGAAAGCAAATGCTTGCATTGCCCTGCTCATGAAGTCCCAGTCTACTCTGTCAAATGCTTTCTCTGCATCAAGACCCACCAATAACAATGGTATTTTCTTACATTCTGCTTCCCCCTGGATCATCAGTGTTCTGTTAATATTGTCAAATGTTTCCCTCTCCTCCACAAAACCACAGTGGTCCATATCTATCTATTTTGGTATCACTTTTGCCATTCTTTTAGCCATTATAGACAAACACTTTATAACCATGGTTTAGTATTGAAATGAGCCTGTATGAAGCTGGTTCTGATAGATCTTTACCTTCTTTAGGTATTACTATTACCACTGCTTTCTTCCAGGATGCTGGTACTTCTCCTCTTAAAATACTGCTAAAACCTTCCAGATATTTATCAGTTCTTTCCCTCCTAGCTTCCAAACTTCCACAGGAATACCATCTATTCCTGGCAACTTTAGTGTAGATTGGTTATACATAGCCATTTTTATCTCATCTTTTCCTATCCTAACTGTTAGTAATTGAGCCTCATCTACCTCTAACCTTGGCATATTTAATTCTTCCATAAACATTTCCATTTGTGCCTTTTTTTTATTTCCATACTTCTCTGCTTTATACAGACTTTCATAACATTTCTGAAATATTTCTAGTACTTCTACAGGATCTCTTGTTATCTTCCTTGCTATAGGGTCCCTAAGCTTGGTGATAGCCCTTTCCATTTTCTGTTGCCTGAGTCATTATGATAAAAGTTTTTTGTGCTTTAGAATTATCAAAAAACAGTTGCTTAACAGCAATCTTTTTAAACTCATGCATATTATCAAGGTGATCCCTTATTTTCTGTTTATCATTCTACAGTTGCTCCTTTTCTTGTTCTGAGAGATTCCCCCTATTTTGCAATGCTTTAACATTTGTCAGTCCCTCTAAATAGTTCTTGTTACTTCTTAATCATATCTCCCTTTCCTTTATTTCCATCCTAGTTTTAAACTCCACTTTAATTTTATTCCACTCCCTAACTATATTTTCAGAAGAAATTTCTATCTTCTCTACTAGCGCCTTAGTTAATTCCAAAACCCATTCCTTAAAGTCCTCTCTTTTCAACCGAGAGGGTGGAAAGTGCCAGTGTCTCATTTTTATTTCAATATCGTGCATTTTTATTTTAGTTATTATTGGCGCATGGTATGAAATAGATTGGGTGTATTTCAAGGTCTTTAATTAAATGCATATGCTCCTGTGAGACAGATATTCTACCTTGCCTAGCCCAGTTTAAGTATCTTTGAGAATAATATGTAAATTCACCCCATACTCCTGATACTGAATTTACATCTTCCATGCCAAATATTTTCATAAATTTCTTCAAAAATCTACCTTCCTTTGTTGTATTTTTCCTTCTAGGCCCCCAGACACATCATCAGTGTTACAAACCAAATTCCAGCCTCCACCTACAGGTAATATTCCTTGCTGAAAGCTGATTATTTCTCCCAAAATTTTCTTAAACTCTACTATAGCAGTTTTAGGTGGAATGTAAATGCATGCCAGTGTAATCTGCCTCCCTTGCTTAGTACTATATATATTCCATTATCTTTTTTCTCCTCTTCTATCACTATTGGTGGTTCTCTTGTAATTAATACTTCTCTTTTCCTTTGCCCCAGATATTCCACTGAATAACCATCCTGAAAACCTTTCTTTATCAAATTCACATATTCAGTTCTTTCCAGGTGTGTCTCCTGTAGCATAGCTATTTGTACTTTACATTTTTAATATAGTTTACTACTCTTTCTATTTTATATTTATCTGTAAGACCATTCAGATTGAAAGACATTACAGAAAGCATAATTTTTATATAGTTTGTATTACCACCTTTTATGTATAACTGCTTTTTTGTTAAATTACTTCCAACTTTATCTTACATGCATATACTGTTCGGCAGGTTGGTCTTTTATACAGTTGTTTCTTGTCATAGCCATTTGAGCCTATGCCACATCTTATATAACATTTTGTTTTGTTTTTTTGAAAGCTGTCAAATAGAACCAACCCACTAAATCCATCTTAATACCTATTAACTTAATAATAACACACAAAACTATGTACACCTTCAAATATTGAAGTGTTTGCTTCCTATTAAGAACAAAAGTTCTAAGCTGATAACCACATAGATAGACTAGAGTTCAACAAAAAGACAGGTTAGTCATGCTAAGATGCATGGTACAACCTGTGCTATTAGTAAGTGTTATTTGATTTTGTCTATCTTTATAGCTCTCCCAGCTGAGAAAACACTTGAATGCTTTCAGTAAACACTTTCTGCAAGCCATTTCTCTTTATCAAATTGCCTTCTAGTGACATGCGAACCAGACACAAAACTGCTAAGGACACATTGTCTACCAGGAAAAAAAAAAGCCTTATAATATTCAATATTCCTTTTGATTTATATGCTTTGTAATAAACTTGTTACTGGATAAGGCCTAGGGTTTTAACACAGTCATTTCCCTATGCAAGCATGGGAAAAAGCACACCAAGTTTTCTTTTTTCATATTCTCTTAACCAGACATTTCCTATCCCCCCCCCATTTTTTACATTGCAGTGTCAGTGTCTACATTTCTTAAAATTGAACAAAGAAAAAGAGAGAAGAAGGGAGAAAAAAATACAAAACAATAAAAAAGCATCTGTTTATATTAGTATCCCCACTGCATTTCCAAAAAAAAAAAAAAACAGAGAAAAATTTACTTGAAGTCTAATTGGTTTTGTCTTATCTTTAAAGCTCTCACAGCTGGGAAAACTGCTGATTGCTTTCAGAGAACATTATGTCCCAGTTCATTTCTCTTTTACTTTATTTTTATTTGTTTTCCTACAGCCAGTCCCCCTTCTACCAGACTGCATCCATTTTTCTTTATCAGATTATCTCCACAGAGAAAGGAGAACCAGACAGCCAGTTTCTCTTTATCAGATTGTTTCCATGGAAACATGAAGACCAGCTACATAATTGCCACTAAGTATACATGAATTTGATAGAAAAAATAATAATATTCAATATTCTTTTTCATTTACTTGCTTTCTCTTAAAACTAATCAATACAAGGTCCTTAATCTAGTCATTTCCCTGTGCAAGAATGAGAAAAAAACATACATATTAATTTTAACATTGTTATGCCTTTTTAACCAGGCTATTTTTTATATGGCATTGCCTACATTTTCAAAACTGTACAAGAAGAAAGAGAGAAGAGGGGAGATAAAGAAAAACAACAGCACCTGTTTACAATTCCCATGACACTTAAAAATAGCATGCATAAAAACTTACACCAGAAATACAGTACTATTAAGAAAAGAAAATGTTCTTTTTTACTTACAGTTAGCTTTCTCCCCTCTCTTCCCCTCCCCAAAGCATTTTCCTGAACATTAATAACATGAAGTACCACATATACTTTAGAGTCCCCCACAAATCCAACAAATTTTGAAAAAGTCCAATATTTGCAGATTTTCTTGTTCTGTCATATTTCACAAATATAATTACTGCACTGTAATCCACATTAGGTTACTGGTTTTATTACTGTTCTTCTCCATCACCCAAATCCTGTCTGGTTTATTTCCAGCATACTCTCAATTCTTCTAGTCAACTCTCATACTCCCTTCCTTCTATCCAACATTTTCCATTGAAATGCTGAAAACGTTTCACAGGTACAGTCTCTCTGTGGTCTTTATTACCAGAAGAAGAAGAAGCAGAATCTCCTGCTGTTTCACAGCTCACTTTTTGTTGGACAATCTTTTGTATTTCCTCCTTAGCATGCTCTTTATCAAAAATGCTTTTGTCCCTGCAGGGAAGAATACCTTAAAGACAGCTGGATACAGCAGTTTGAATCTCACACATGCATCTTGGCATTCCCTGAATAGTGGAATGAATTTACTCCTCTTCTGCCTGGTGTACAATGAGTAGTGATTCTCCACAAACACTCTGCTGTCTCCCACTTTTAGTATTTTGTCCTTCTGCCACAGCTTTGTCAGAATCAACTTGTAGGATTGCATCTTTAGTATTAAAGGTCTAGGGTCCTTTCTTAAAGCTAGGTTTGGAGCATACACATGATGCACCCTTTCAACTAATCTCCTGCTGTGGAATACCAGTCCAGTTGCTTATTTGTGCTTTCATATAATTAATGCAGTCTGTTCCTTCCAGCTTCTCTGGTATAACTGAAAATTTCAGGTTTTCCCTATGTTCTCTATCCCCTAATTCTATTATTTTTTTAAACATGTCTTCCTGAGCAGTCTCATATATAGCCAGCCTTTTCTTCATTTCACCCTCTGAGTTTTGCAGCTTTATCATCTCATCTGTATGTCTGTTTAAAGCTTCTTCCATTTTTTCCATCCTTTTGCTGTTTTTGTTGATATACTCCATCAGTGTTTTGTTTATTTTAACCAGGTCTGTATGCAGTTGTCTTATATCTTTCTGCAGGTTATTGGACGTCATTTCTGTAGGTTGCATTGCTTTTTGCTGAACAGCTGCAGAACGTTCCCCGAGTCAGTGTTTTTTCCTCATCTTTTGTAGCTGATTTTTTTCAGGTCTTCTCAGGCCTTCTCTGCTGAGTTTCTGTTTTCACACTGGGAGAGATAGAAATAAGCTGTTACTCAGTGTGCAGCCACCTTGGAAGTACCTATCTTCATAGTGCCATGACATTGCCAGACATGTTTAGTGATGCTAAGTGTTCTAACCTCTATGGGTTATGACATCACCATACATGTGCTCAGTGATGCTGAGTGTTCTAACCTTGATGTGTTATGAGGGTCTATGTTAGAACATCAAAAGTTTAATGGTTTGAATCATAAAGGTTGACCTTTAATGATTGAACCATTAAAATTTCAAATGTCCAGAAAAAAAATTCTAAAGGATGTAGGCAGGGGGGCAAGCCACCCTGCACCCCTCACACACCCCGCTACTTAAATATACTAACTCCAAGACCGCACTACATTGAAGTAAATGGAAATCTCCTCTTATGGAGATTTCCATTTACCCGTTCGGTGTTCTGCAGTTTCGCTATTCTTGTGTTGACAATGTCGGATCTGACATTGTCGGCTTTCGAGAATACAATAGGTAACTGTGTTATGACATTACCATACATGTGCTCAGTGATGCTGAGTGTTCCAGTATCACTGCATTAAGCTCTTTGTTCTATATCCATTGTTTTATGATATTACTCAATACATGTTCAGTGCTATTGGATGTTCTAACCTGATTGTATTGTAATGCTTTCATGCATGTCTTCAGTGATTCTGAGTTTTCCAACCATGTTGTGTTATGACATTACCACACAAATGTTCATTGATGCTTAGTATTATATTCTCATTGTGTTCATAGATTCACAGATTCATAATGGTTACTAGGCTATTGACCCGGGGGCCTTTCTAAGCTTAGCCAAATTTTTCCAAAAGAATAATGATGTCCTGTATCCAAATAGACCATAGAGAGCCAGGCATTTATAAACTACTTCTGTCCATAAGGGAAATGGGTGCCAGACCTGATGTAAATTTCCTATTCTCCATCAACTGTTCTAGGTTGCACTTAAATTAGGTAATAAACAAACTCAACTTCACATTGATGGGAAGCCTGTTCCATAGGAGGGGTAGTCTCTGGGACACATCGGTCACACCAGCATTTTCTCTTTAAGTCGCAGACAAAACTGAACTTCTTAGACCTTGTATTCCTGGTATTGTTTGACTTACAAATATACAGAAGATTCATAATTGTGGAGTTTGCAGATGCCTTATTAGCCAGATATCACCCCTCAGGAATCTATAGGAAACTGAGTAGAGGGAAAGGGCTTTAAGGTGCTCTAAATAAGATTTGTTACACCTTGTATTCTTTCTGTAAGGAACCTCTGAGGTCACTGTAGTTGTTGCATATGCCTGGTCAGGTACATACCAAAGGGAGCATTGTATTCTATGATTGGTCTGAGAAGGGCAGAGTACAGTGGAATAATGACTGTTGCTCCTGGATGCCATTCTCTTACTTATAAGTTGCTCAACATAAAAGGATTTTCTCACCACTATGGCCATGTGGTGGTTGAAGGTAAGGGTATAATCTATGTGCGTACCCAGATTGTTGACCACTAAGTTGACTCTTAGGGGCATATTATCAACATGGTAATTAGCCAGGATGGCTGACTTTCCAAAGGGGACAGTTATGCATTTCTTAGCATTGAGTTTAAGACCATGGATTTGGCTCCATTTGTTAGTCAGAGATAGACCTTCTTGAAAAATGCTGGTGTCTGCAGGAGTATAGATGATAATCCCCCAGCTTAAAATCATCTGTTAGCTTAAGCAGCCACAAACCTTCAGTGTTTGCCTTCACTTCAGAGAAATAGATTCCAAAAAGGAGTGGCTGAGTACCGAACCTTGGGGGACTTGGTTAGTGACTGGCCTCTTGGTGGAGGTGGCCTCACCTATTTTGACCTTCTGGGTCCTATCAGTGAGCTATTTGGCTATCCAGTAGGTGATAAAAGGGTTTATACCTAATTTAGTGAGCTTGTCTTTAATGCCTGAGTGGGGATTTGTATCAAATGCATTGGGTAGGTCGAGGTAAGCTGTGTTCACAGTCTTGGCCCTATCAATTACTTTGGTCACCCTCTCAAAGAACTCCACCAGATTTAATAGTTATGACTTTCCTTTAACTAAGCTGAACTATGAAAGGTTTTGTATTTGCAGGTTCTCTGCCCTCTTTTATCATGTCCATGATAATTCTTTCCATAGCCTTACATATGAGACTGGTCAGACGTATTGCTTGTAGTTACCTGTATCAGTAGTTGGACGTCCTTTGTTCAGGGGTATGACTGTAGCCGTCTTCCATTCTTTGGGCCCAAAACCTGACTGATGGCTCCAGTTAAAAAGTGATTCAAGTGGACCAGAGAGGTCATGTTTTATGCTATTTAGTAACCATCCTGGGATGTTATCGGGGCCTATTGATGCAATGTTTTTGGCAATGAAAAGTGCATTGAAGACTTATTCCCTAGTAATGGCTGGGGGGATTGTGGTATTTCCTTTGGATTATCAGAGGGCAAGTAGGGGAGAAATTTGAGCTGAAACTGTCAGCCAAAGGGTTGGCAGTGGCCTCCGGTTCAGCGTGAGTAATGCCATTTACAACATCTGCGCATTGTTGTATATTTCCCCTTGAGGCTATGGATATAGCTGTAGAAAGCTTTGTGGTTGTCCTTTGCCTGAGAAGCTGTTTTTCTTCAAATTTAGCATTTGAAATATCGATTAATTCTCCTAACTTCCTATTTAGATTAGTCAGGAGTTTTTAGCATGTTGGCCTTTGTCCCTCCTACACTTGTCCAAGATTTTTTTTTCTTTTGTTGTATAACCGAGTGATATTATGAGTCCACCAGGGTGGCTTGTATTTTGAGTTTGTCTTATTCTTAATACAAATGGACACAGCACACTCTATACAGCTATCAATATGGCTGTACAGGGATTTTGTAAATAGCTCAGCATATGCCATGGTGTTTATTAGATTTGGAGGTGCTTGGAATTTAGCCAAGTGTCACTTAGTAGAGAGAGTTTAGCTTTGGAATAGTTCCTAAAGGTGTACAGTGTTGCTGGGTCCCTGAAGTTAAGCCTTATGGTTAGATCTGACAAGCAAGGACATTACATTGGGTGAGGAACATCACTACCTCCATTTTTGTGAGTACAAGGTCAAGGATTTTTGTATCCCGGTAGGAGAATGGACAAACTGTTCCAGGATGTTGGTATTAATGAAGTTTAGGAATTGCTGGGCTTATGCATTACAAGTGGTGTATGATTCCCAATTGATAGAGGGCTAGCTGAGATCTCCCATGTAGATTGTATTGGGTGGAACAGTGAGGGACTACAGTACATTGAGAAAGGTAGTACTGTTTTTCTGGGACATGCTCCTTTGCCAGAGATTGTCTTCACCTGTCTTCTGTAGGTTTTGGATACTGGCAATGGTGCTTGCCTCCTCTATAGTGCCATTTTTAGACAACATCAAAACAACAACATTTCTGACGTAAAAAAATCCACTTGAGACAAACTCAAGGTTATGCTGCTTAATACTAGGAGCCTAAACAGGAAACTGCACTCCCTGCAAGCACTTCTCACCTTGGAAGATACGGATGTCTGTGCAGTCACTGAGACATGGTTCAAGACCACAGACAACATCCTGGCCATGCAAGGCTACAATGCCTTCCACATGCTCAGACCCCAAAAGGAGTGTGAAACAACCAAAGGGGAGGTGTAACCATCTTCATTAAAGCCGAATACACCTTGGGACTGGTTAAACAGTATGACTCTCTAGAGCTACTCCAGGTCCAACTAACTATAGGTATAACACCCTACCACATCATTGCTAGGTACAGGTACCCCCCCATGAACCAAGAGAAGCACACTGCCTACCTGGACTTACTAGAGTCACTCATTCTACAGCCAAAGACTTTGGTCATGGGAGATTTCAACTATCCTTCCATCGACTGGGCGACATCCAAGAGCACAAACACGCTCACATTCAGGTTCCTTGATTTTACTAATACAAATGCGCTGTAACAGCTAGTCTGCACCTCCACAAGGGGCTCAAATATCCTAGACTTAGTACTCACCAACATGGAGTGGCCACTGCACTACCCACTGTGTGTTGCCCACCCTGGTAAAGACAGACCATAAATCTGTCTCGTTTGAAGTAATGATCAGACCTGACACCCCCACAGGTGCAAAAAAAAATGAAACATTTCTCCAAAGCAAACTACAGCCTACTAGGCGATGGTATAAAATGTTTCAAACCCCCTGCTAACACAGCTAACAATGACTCCTATGCAGAGGAGTAAACATATGCCCTGTATAACCACCTAATAAACCGATCAGTATGCATCCACAGTGGTAAAGAAAGCCTTTTAAGGGCATTACTTCCAGGACTAAGGATATTATAACATCTCTGTACCTGACCTTCATCAGACCACTAATGGAGTACAATGTTCCCTTTTGCATGTACCTCACCAGACACTTACAGCAGCTGGAGAGACCACAGAGGTTTCTCACCAAGAAAATTCAGGACCTCCAAAGCATGACATACATGGAAAGACTGAAAGCCCTGTCACAGTAATCTGTATCCTACAGGTTGCTGAAAGTCGACTTTGTCTAGCCTACAGAGCAGTCTCTGACCCTGCCCTAATGGAAATGTGACATACCTGCAAATCAAATGGGACAAGAGTCACTCACTCCAGGGATGTCAACCTAGCCCGTGACATTAACAGAACATGCTCGAGAGATAGATATATCTCCCAGAGACTGCCACTGCTCTGGAATAAACTTCCAAGTCACAAGAAGCAGAGCTCCTCAATGACCCTATTCAAGTGCAACCTGGACAGCTGAATGGGAGACTCTAAATTCACCATGGGAGTGGCACCTACGTCCCTCATGGACAGGGGCAGTCAGCATTGATCATAGACACACTGTGAATAGCAACCATCTAACCAAGATCAATTAGAAAACATGGGTATAGCATGGCTAGGCTTTAAAGGTCCTAGGGCCATTAGCCTAGTAACCTCCTATGAACATATGAATCTATGGAGGGGGACATATAGGTTGCAAGGATATGGTATGAGACCCTGTTTATAGTGAGTTGCACATATATGAGTTCTGGTGGGTCATACACTTTAACTAGTCTGGATGTGAGATTGATTTTAAGATAGACTGAGACTCCCCCATCTTTAGTCCCCTCCTGTGCAGTAGCTGGTCTAAAGATGTGAAAGTCATTATAACCTTGCACTGCTGGCCTACTTTTCATGACTTTAAACCATGTCTTCATTACTACACAGATGTCTACACTCTCCAGGGAGAGGAAGGCTTGCAGAGAGTGGAGTTTCTTGTCAACACTTCTAGCACTGGGTAGTATCACGTTCACATATTCCTTTAAAGGTTTAGTTAAGTCATGAGGTTTATCAGTTTGGCATTGCCTAAAAAAGAGTTACGACATTATCTGAAATGTGTCCAGTAAAACTGGTTCCGTATCTTCATTGTGTTATGTCTTTATCAGACACAAGTTCAGTTATTTTGAGTGTTCTAACCTGAACGTTTAATGGCTTTTCCCTGGACGTGTTCTGTAGTTCTGCCTGTACCCTGATTATGACACTATTCCACACATATTTAACAATACTAAGTGCTATATCCTGAGTGCTATGACATTACCAGACAGACATTTGACAATGCTCTGTGTTCTAACCATATAACTTTATAACATTACCTGACACATGTTCATTGATGCTGGGTGTTCTAACCCCATTGTATTATGCAATTGCCAAACAAATGATCGGTAATGCTGAATGTTTTAACCCCATTGTATTATGCAATTGCCAAACAAATGATCGGTAATGCTGAGTGTTCTAACCCCATTGTATTATGCAATTGCCAAACAAATGATCGATAATGTTGGGTGTTCTAACCCTATTGTATTATGCAATTGCCAAACAAATGATCAGTAATGCTGAGTGTTCTAACCGCACTGAGTTAAAGGTAGTGAATATGTGATATTTTTGGAGGTAGGTGATGAGTTGCTCACTAATACGTTTTCTAGGATTTTGCCCAATGTGGACAGTGTTCAGTTTGGTTAGAGAATGACTAATACTGAGTGATTTTGGAATTTTTGACACTTGACCAATGTAGGCAGAGTTCCAAAAGGGGGGTTATTGTGTTAGTTGCTAGGCAAATGTTGTGTCTGTGAGACAGAGGGATGAGTAAGAATTCTCTGCAGTGGATTATGAGCTACAGACAGAAGTTATCTGAGCAGTAGGGGAGTCACATTATAGGGTCATAGGTTCATAGTTTCATAGATTCATAGGTGTTTACTAGGCTCACAATCACAAGGTCCTTTTTATGCCTAGCCATGCATCCCAAATCTCTGACAAATTCTGGTACCCTTGATAAGTATAAGCAGGGACCTCGGAGGTGAAACATTTACAAGCAGGGACCTGGAAGATGAACCATTTACAGGTTGCCTGTGTCCATTACAGGCATAGGTGTCAAACCAGGGGTGAATTTCCTGTTCCCTAACCAATTGTCCAAGTTACACTTGAATTGGGTTAGGGAGGAACTCTGCTTCACATGGATGGGGAGCCTGTTCCAGAGAAGGGGTAGTCTCTGGGATACATACCTGTCTCTCCAGTTTAAATTACAGGCAAGGTTTATGTCTTTATAATGGGTAATTCTGGTCCTTTTTGTTTTGCTGATATGCAGGAGGTCCATCAGAGTGGCATCTGACAATGTCCTGTATGTCAGGCATATATTTCCCTCCACAGCCTGTAGGAGATAGAATACAGGGATAGGGCCTTGAGGCAGTCTGCCTAGGACAGTTTACTTAGTCCTATGTTCTTTTAGTGAGGAACCTCTGTGGGCATTCCATTTGTTGGATATACCTGGTTAGGTACATACCAAAGGGGGCACTGAACTCAATAATAGGTCTGATGAATGCCGAGTGCAGTGGAACAATGACTTCCTTGGACCTAGATGCCATAAATTTGTTTTTAAGTTGTACAACACAGAATTATTTTCTCACTACTGTCGACACATGATGGTCAAAGGCTGGATTACTGTCTATGTATGTCCCCAAGTCCAGGACTACTGGGTCAACTCTAAGGGGTGTGTTGTCAATATGATAGTTACCATGGGTGGATGACTTCCCAAAGGATACTATTATGCATTTCTTGGCATTTAGTTTTAGTCTGTGTCAGCCCTTCCTGGAGAACATTTGTGTTGGTGTGGGATTCGTGGGATGTAATCATCTGTAAATTTTGTCAGCCAGAGACGATTGACATTGACCGTGACTTCAGAGGAGTAAATATCAAAAAGTAGCAGTTCAAGGACTGATCCATGTGGGACTTCACTTGTGATTGGCCTCTTTGTAGAGGTGTACTTCCCAGTTTTAACTTCCTGGGCCCTGTCTGTGAGCCAGTTGACTATCCACTGGGTTACATAAGGGTTTGTACCTAAACTCTTGATTTTGTCAACAGTGCCCAAGTGGGGTATTGTGTCAAATGCATTGGCCAGATCAAGGTAGGCAGCGTGAACCATTTTGCCCTCATTCTCAAAGAAGTCCACCAGGCTGAATAGGTATGAACTGCCCTTGATGAAACCAAACTGGGTTGGGTCCAGTGTCTGGAAGCTTACTATATCATTATTGAGCATTTCCATGATAATTCTTTTCATGGCTTTGCATATAAGACTAGTGAGACTTAGGGGTCTGTAGTTTCCACTGTATGTAGATGACTCACCTTTCTGCAGAGGGATGACTGTTGCTGTTCTCCATTCATGAGGCACAAAGCCTGTTTGGTGGCTACAGTTAAGTAGCAATTCCAGACGGTCTGATAGGTCATGTTTCATGCTATTTAGAAGGCATCCTGTGATATTGTCTGGGTCCACTGATGCAGTGTACTTGGCCTTAGAGAGAGCATTAAGGACCTGTTCCCTAGTGATAGCAGGAGGAGTTATATTTGATGGTATTTATTGAGGGAAGGTTGATGGGGAGAGAGGAGGTAAAGTTGGAGCTGAATTTGTCAGCTGTTAGATTTGTTATATCTTCTGGCTCAGTATAGGTGGTTCCATTTACAATGGGTTCTGCACACAATTGTGTATTGCCTTTGAGGTTGTGGACATAGCTAAAGAATGCCTTATGGTTGTTCTTGGGCTTGGAGGCCAAATATACCTCGCATTTTGCTTTAGTAGACTTTATTTGTCCTCTGAGTTTTTTGCTTAGTTTGACAAGAGTGCTTTTAAACTGCTGGGTGCCGCACCTCATAATTTTTGCCATGGTTTTCTTCCTTCAGTTATATAGCCTATTGATTTTGTGATTCCACCAGGGTGGCTTGTTTTCTGAGTTAGTTCTGTACTTCCTCCTGGTGGGTACAGCACAGCTACCTCTATGCAGCTATTAGCATGCTTGTATAAGGTTTCTGTGAACAGTTTTGTGTAGGGAGCAGTGTTCTCAGGGTTTATGAATGCTTCATATTTTGCCAGGCTATCAGTTAATAGCAGAAAGTTAGCCTTAGAGTGGCTCCTGAATATTCCAGGATTAGCTGGGGGTCCAGGTTTTATTTTTACTTCAAGGAGACCATTCTGTGATCTGACCTGTGCAACACTCTCCCATATTAATGAGGACCAGATACAGTATGGTTGCACCCCTGGTTGGTGTATTAAAAATCTGGTCCAGGGAGTTTATGCTTACAAAATCTGGGAATCTCTGTGCCTGTATGTTTGGTGTCAAATAGGATTCCCAGTTAATAGTGGGGTAATTAAAGTCACCCACAAATGTGGTAGTGGGATGGATGGTGAGTGTTTCCAGTAAAGTTTAAGTACATGGTATGGGTTTCCTGGGTCATAGATGGGGACCTATAGTTTGCAAGGAAGTGGTATTGGATTTTGCCTATGATAATTTGAACATGGAATAGCTCAAGTGCATTGCCCTGTTTGATCAGCCCAGTGATATACTTATTTTTGACGTAAATCGATACACCTCCACCTTTAGTCCCTGCCTGTGTAGTAGCTGGTCTAAATGTGTTGAAGGCATTATAACTTTGCACTGTCAGTGTGCTCTCCGTGGCTTTAAACCATGTCTCAGTGACTGCACAGATATCAGGATTCTCTAGGGTGAAGAGATCTTTTAGGGAGTGGATTTTTCTATTTAGACTCTTAGTAATGAGCAGTAATACCTTTAAATTTTCTTGGTTTTGATTTGCTATGTTGGAAGTACTTTCAGTTTGGCATTCCCTAGGGAAGACAATGTTTTAGCTAATATTCAAAAGCCTGGAGAGGGGAGGTGCAGACCATCCCTGGCAAAGCAGTATGGTCTGTTGACCATCTCCTTCCATGCTGACAAATATTGCACCTCTTAGAATGACAGCAGAAACTAAGCCAATTATTAGTCATTCATCTTTTGTTCTTACTGTGGCATCATCCTTGGAGAAGGTGAAATGTTGCTCAGTGCTGGGCTCATACCAGCCTGGGACACATATTACAAGAGCTACATGATGTCTGTCTTCATATAGTCTGGGGTGGTACATCTGAGATAATTTCTATCCACATGGACTATGACTGAGTCATACTGGTACTTGTGGTCCAATGACCTGAGTGCGTGCATAATGTGGCAGATCCTAGCCACTGATAAGCAACTGACCATAACCTTCTCCGTACTCAGTCTGGTGAGAGGGACATTTATGTACCTCACAATGGAGTCTCCAATGACCAGAGTGTTGGACTGTGTGGTGGTTTGCTTTATGGGCTTAGAGGTAGAGGCTACATGAGATGTAACTGTATATGTTGATCTAGGTGTTGTTTTGAAAGAGTGCATTTGGGACTGCTGAGGGTATTTTTTATGTGTACTTTGTCTAGGAGGTCTTTGGGTTTTAGGAAGGTTACAGTTAAGTGCTTCAGCATATATATATATATATATATATATATATATATATATATATATATACGGGTTTAGGTGTCTGCTTTGTACAGTATGTGTTGGGTGCAGTGTGTATAGTACTGACAACCTTATTGACATTAGGAGTACTTTTATGTAAGAGCTTTGCCTCCAGTGACATTGTGTAAATACATCTCTCACATACCATATCAGTTTGTTTGAGAATTAACTGGTTGTCAGTAAACATGAGGCAATTTCTACATTGCAAATGAAACACACCACAGCAAGGATGGACCAGAAGGTGAGAAAAACAATTTTATTGCAAAGTTAAGTACTTTCTTCCCCCAATGCAAGGGACTTTGCTGGGTCAACAGAGAGGAAGGAACCAATGACGAAGCGAATCGGAGGGAGGAAGTGATGTCGCAGATGAGATTTCAAAACGAGCAAGGTACCCATGTACAGAATGCATTTCCAAACCAGGCTAGTATAAGGTGGTTGGAGAGGCTATGGGATAAAGACCAACAGTCCCATTTTTTGGTGAATACCTACTGGGACTACGTCGTTCAGGGAGCGAGACCCAAGAACGGAAGGCATCGGAGTCGGCAGCGGAGGAATTGATGAACATGGCCCTGGCATTGATTAAAGAGGGAGAAGTAAATGGTGTTATTCATGGTTCTTCCTCATATGACTATGGTAAAATGGTTGCTAATCAATCAGGAGAAAATTGTGGGTTTGTGGACTGTTTTTTAAACAGCTTGGAGAAACTGAATGGGGAAGATTTACCATGTTGCCACAATTGTAACTGTGTAGGCAAAATGGCCACTAATTGCAGTGACTTTATGGGAATTGAACTTGATGAAACTTTTCTTATGAATTGTGCAAATGACCATGGGGGATAGCAAACAAAATGCTTTATTGATCGTAATTGTATTTCTGATTTGAATACAAATTGTAGTGACAATATGGGGATTAGTATTAATGAATTTGTTAACTTGATAGATGAATTAACCAGTCAGGATCTTGAACAACATGATGTAACAGAAAATGTGTTTGAACCAAGTGTTATAGTGAATGATGCTAACGATTTTAAAATATATACCTATTCAAATAAAGACATTGATGTAGAACATACTAACCTATTAGCCAAGGGTTTCACTTATGTGCCCCTCAGAAAAGGGAAAATTGATAACACCTTGACTGAGTCAGTGTTTTACCCAAAAATTAAACCTAAAGGTTTGGTTTAATAAACAAGAAGACATACCAAATGGGAATGTGAGTTTACTTAAAAAACCAAGCAACTTTAACCCACCATTAAATAATGTTATCAGATTATATGAACAAGTATGTGAAAAAGAGATAAGAAAGGTCCTTAAACAAAAATCAGATAAAACCATAAGTAATATGACAGTGGCAGAAGAATGTTTATTAATGGAATTGGCAGAGGATCCTAGAATACATATAATGAAACCAGATAAGGGTAATGGGGTTGTTATTATGAACAAAGCAGATTATTTAAACGGAATGAATGCCCTTTTGATGTATGGGACATACATGGAGAGTTCCTTCAATGAAATACATATAACTTACATGAAAATTAACATGTTATTGGATGATATGTTATATGAAGGACAAATTAATGAGAAAGGACATAATTTTATGTCTAATAAACACCCCAAGATACCCAATATATTCGGAATACCCAAGGTCCATAAGGGACTTCGGGATCCAAAAGTTCGACCTATTGTAGATGGCAAATGGTCTGAAACATCAGTAGATTCCTAGATGTTAAGTAACAGGCAGGGTTGAGGGCCTTTCACTACATTGTTAAAGACTTATGGCAATTTTTGAAAAAGGTGGGGAGAGTTCAAATGTAGAATGACATGATACTAGTCACCATAGACGTGTGCAGTCTTTTTACTGTCATACCACATGGTGAAGGATTAGAGTGGTGGTTAGAGGCCCAGTTGCAAAAAAACAATTATATATCTTTCAAAGGTCAATACTATAAGCAATGTACATGGGTAGCAATGGGGGCAGCCTGCACTCCTGTATTTGCAAATTATGTTATGTCATTTTGGGAACAGCAATTTATCATGGAGGGGAGCTTTTGTTCCAAAAATAGCATATTACACAAGGTTTTTGGATGACCTGTTTATAATTTGGAAAGGTACATAAAATGAATTGTACCAATTCTATGAATATATCAATCACACTGCTAATTTTCTGCAATTTATTCACACACACAGTGCTACTAATATTTCCTATTTGGATGTAGATTTAACAATAAATAGTGTTAACAACAAATTGGAGTCAAGTATTTATAAAAAACGACATTTTTCCAATTCATATTTACATTTTCTAGTGGGCATCCACAGTTTCAATAAAAGTCCATTGTGAAGAGACAGCTGGTATGGGCCACCAGGATGGTGAGCGGGTCTATACTGAATCAGCGAATGCTTAAAAAAGCGAATGCTGATTCATCGACCCTATGTAAGCGAAAGCTTACAATCCCGAACACCCAGAACAGCGATTTTCTTTCCCAGGGAAAAAAATCACTGGGCCGGTTTCGGGAGTTTGCCATTTTCTCCACTGTGGTGCGATCTTGGAGTTAGTATATTTAAGTAGGGGGAGTGTGGGGGGGGGGCGAACATGTTTAGAGAGGGCATTATTCATAGAGTGTATCCAAATATTATGAAGATGTTCCCTCTCTAAACATGTTTTAGATACCACTGACCAACACTTTTTCAGGTTTCAAGTACTACAAGTAAATAGACTTAGCATCAGAGGTGGAGATGTACGGAATTATACTGAGAGAATGGAACTTGGGTGTCTCATTAAGTTAAGGGCAGATTGCAGACCTGGACTTAATGACAAAATTCCAATAAAGCCTATCCTGAAAAACAGGAGGCTAATAGTTAAATAAATGCATTTTATTGCTTAATTTATTATTTATTTTATTATTATTCATATTAAATTATTTAAAATTATTATATTTATTTATTTATTTATTTATTTATTTATTTATTTCCAGTTTGATAACCGGGAAGCTCCACTGGGCCCAAAGGGCCCGTTTTCAGTGGAGGCCCACAGAGAAAGTTCGGTATTACATACAATTAAAACAAGCATAGAATTTTACATTTATACAATTATACATAGAATTATACATTTTGAAAACAAATGTTTAGTATATAATAAGGTGTAACAAAATTGAAGGGTGCAAAGGAGAAGAAGAAGTCAAGGAAAAACCGTGAGCATAGTTGATAGCATACATACATAGTTAGAGAGCCATTAGCGTGGTGAGCCATTTGCAGAGAGTAGTGATAGAAAGCTTTATACAGCATTTACATGATAATCATTCAAGGTTTAGACTTATTATACGTTAGACGCAGAGCGGGGCAGCTGTAGAAAAAGCAGCAAGAGTAGAGGTACATGAGGAAGAACATGTAAGAGTGACAGTAGAAGGAATTAGGTAGGAAGAGTACAATTACATTTACAGATTTGGGAGAGGTGGGAATGGAGCTGGGATTTGAAGTGTTCAAAGTTTGTAGTGATTCTTAGCAGGGGTGGAAGAGTTCCATTTTTTGGCTAAAGAGTGGGATAGGAGAAACTGGCCAAGGGGATGTTTTGGTTTATATACAGAAAGTAGATTTTGTTGGGCAGATCTTAGGGGTCTGAGCAGAGTGCAGAATGGTAAGATATTAGTTAGAGACGGGCATGCAGTAGGTTTAAAGATTAGTTTGTGGGCTATAGTAAGTTGAAGGTAGTCAAGGTGGTTAGGAAGCCCTGGCCAATTTATCATGTGGAGAGGGGTGCAATGATGGGTGGAGTGTTTAGATTTAGTAGCGAATTTAGTGATTTTGCTGTAACAGATTTCTAGTTTTGAGGAGATGGTAGTAAAAAGATTGGTTAGAAATGGGAAACCATACAATAGTGATGGTAGTAAGCAGGTAGAGGCGAGAGTTTGCCTTGTAGACGGAGAGAGAAAGTAAGCATTTCTGTATAGCATACCAAGCTTCTTATGAGTTTTTTTAATATTTAGTTGGATATGTGTATCAAATTTCAGGTCTTCATCAATGGTAACCCCAAGAAGTTTAGCAAAGGGGGCAACTTCTATAATGAAGTTGGCATGGCTGATGATATTGAAGGATTGCTTGTCAAGTGGGAGGGTTTTTGAGGGAAAGAAAAGAAGGATTTTGGATTTATTGGCATTAAGGGAGAGAGGGTTTTGAAGCATCCAGTTCTCAGTAGTTGTAAAAGCCAATTGGGTTTTTGCCTGAAGCTCAGGAAGGCTGGGAGCAGAGCAGACTAAAGTGGAGTTGTCGCATGCTGCACTATTTTGGTGTTTGGGATCGCAGCGTGAAAATCATTGATAAATACATTAAAGAGCATTAGTCCAAGTATGGACCCCTGGGGAACCCTGGTTGGGGTAGGTAGGAAGACTGAGGTACCAGTATGCCATTTTACAGTCTGGGATCTGTCAGAGAGATAACTATGGAACCAGGCAAGGAAGTTTTGAGAGGGATTTAGGTTAGAAAGGTGATTCAGAAGGTGGGTATGGGAGACAGTGTCAAATGCCTTGGATAGATCTAGAAGAACAGTGGAAACAATTTCTCCCGAGTCACAAGCATGGTTTACTATGTCTAAAAAAAAAGAGGAGAGCAGTTATTGTACTATGGCTGGGACGGAAGCCATGTTGGGTAGGGGTGAGGAGTTGATTATTGATGAGGAAGGGCATGAGTTGCAGGTGGATAAATTTTTCGAGGATTTTTGAGATTGGGGAAAGAATGGCTATTAATCGGAAGTTAGAGATGCTGTTATTTTTGCCTTCTTTATGGAGGGGCAGGATAAAGGCAGCATGCCACAATTTGGGGACATAAGATTCCTGTATGGATCTATTGATGAGAATGCTGATGGGGATGGCGATACCATCTGCGGCAAGCTTTAGAAAGAGTGAGGGAATATTGTCGGGGGCATTAGAGCAAGGTTTAAGTCTGGAGAGGAGCGGTTTTGATGTAGAAGGTCGAGATGGGTTTTTGAGAAAAGTGGGGGAGGATTGGGAGTGGAGGGTTGAGGAGTGGAAGGGGAAGTGGGATTGAGCGGAGGGGAGGAGATGTGGTTGGGGAAGGTCTTAGTAAGTTCAGCTATAGAGTTTGTAAAGAAGGAGTTAAAAAGGGTGGCAATTTCTGTGTCAGTTTTATTGTTATCAAGGCAGGGATTGGTTTTGGTACCTGGGTGCAAAGAGAGTTGATGGAGTTCCAGAATTGTTTGGGATTTTTGGAGTGGGTAGACTGTAGTTTAGTGTAATAACACTTTTTATCTTTTGTAACATGCTTTTTGGTTAGATTGTGGAGTTGCTTATATTTAAGAAGGGCAGCAGGGTGTTTATTTTTGTTGTAAAGTTTCCAGGTCTTGTCTCTTTGTAGCATAAGTGCTTTGGTGTCTTTTGTTAGCCATGGGGTGGAATTGGGTTTTATTTGTTGTGTTCTAGGTGGTGCTTGGGTGTTTAGGATACCTAGGAAGGTTGTGTTGAAGAAGTCTAAGGCCTTATTGAGTGGAAGAGTTTTTAGGTTGTCCCAGTTTGTTAGTTTAAGTGTTTCGGAGAATATAGAAGGACTGAAGTTTGTAAGATTACGAGTGTGGGTATATTGGTGTCGGTGAGGGGAGGAGTGGGTAGCTCGGTGAAGGGTTAAAGGTTGTAAGATTACGAGTGTGGGTATATCAGTGTTGGTGAGGGGAGGAGTGGGTAGTTCGGTGAAGGGTTAAAGGTTGTAAGATTACGAGTGTGGGTATATCGGTGTCGGTGAGGGGAGGAGTGGGTAGCTCGGTGAAGGGTTAAAGGTTGTAAGATTACGAGTGTGGGTATATTGGTGTCGGTGAGGGGAGGAGTGGGTAGCTCGGTAGAAGAGTTAAAGGTTGTAAGATTACGAGTGTGGGTATATTGGTGTCGGTGAGGGGAGGAGTGGGTAGTTTGGTGAAGGGTTAAAGGTTGTAAGGTTACGAGTGTGGGTATATTGGTGTTGGTGAGGGGAGGAGTGGGTAGCTCGGTGAATGAAGGCTGGGAGATGGTCCCTCATGATGTCTGGTAATATACCAGAGTGAGAGATCTTATTAGGGTGGGAGACTAAGATCCAGTCCAGAGTGGAGCCTGGGGGTTGTTTCTATTAGGTCTGGTAATGCCATTTGTTAGTTGAGTGAAATTAAAAAGATTAATAGATAGGGAGGGATTGTTGTTATTGATTCTATTCCAGTCAATGTTGACATCACCTAATATGTATGTCTCAAGTTTAATGTTAGTTGAGGCCCATAAAATAATGTTTTCAAGAATGGTGGTATTATGTCCGGGGGGGATATAGATGACCATGACACAATTACTTTTATAATTATTCATTTTGAGAATTCGTATGACTAGTTCAGCATTGTCGAACTGTGGAACAGGGTTCTGGCAAGGACAAAGGTTCAGTAGGCTATTATAGATTAAGGCTACTCCTCCTCCTTTTTTGTTTTGGTGGTCACATCTGAGTACTTGAAAGCCAGGGGGTAGAATCTCTAAGTCAATAATGTGGGGTTTTAGCCATGTCTCTGAGACTGCTACTATATCTGGTAGAGTTTGATTTAGCCAAGCATGGAAGAGTGCTATTTTGTTTTTTATACTCTGGGTGTTAATGGTAATTAGCTTGAGGTATTTGTGGTTGGTACTATTTGGAGAGGTAGAAGAAGCGAGATTGGTACTAATCTTGGGTCCGGGGTTTAGATGAAGGTCTCATGCTAGGGCAAGCCAATTAGAGGAAGGAAGGAGCAGGAATTTTGGTGTGCAACTTGTAGTTAGTAGGAAGAATAATTTCACTTTGGGTGTATGGAGCTTTATTGAAGAGGGTAGGAGTTTTAGTTTAAAATTGTGAAGTGGGTTAGGTTGAACTAGACAGGGGGATACATTGTGAAAGTGAGAAGTGATGGGGTGAGGATGGGGGAGAGTAGAAGAGTTGGGGGGAAAGGAGGGTGGAAGTTTGTAAGAGGAGTAGGAGGTAGCATTGAAGACATTTATTAGGAGAGGAATGCTTATAGAGGAGATGAGGAATGTCAGTGGAAGTGGAGGAGTCATTCTTAATAAAAGTAAATTGAGTTTGGATTAAAGTTTAGATTAAAGATTAAATTAAGTTAATTTATTAGTAAGCAAGAGGTTATAGATTGTATAATTAGTGAAGCTGCTGTATAGGAAACAGTAAAGTGAGGAATCAGAGTAAGTAAAGGGTGGGGTGGGTTGTTAAACAGGAAGATGGAGTCAGTATCCTGGAAGTTGTGATTGGGTAGTATTATATACTTTTATGTTTTCAGATAGATAGGGATTGTGTTGTTGATATAGTGAGAGAAGTTTTATTTCGTGTAGTATATTTATTATATGTATGATTTCCTTAATTTAATTAAAGGAAATGAGTTTATATTTTTGAGTGATAATATATATATTAAGTGCTATTTTACTGGTGGTCTATTAAGGTTTGAAGAAGCCCATAAGGGTGAAAGCACTTACCTACATGTTCTGCAAAAAACTATATGGATTTTTATGATATGACAACGTGTTGGATTTATTACATCTAGACTCTTTTCTATTTTTAGTACTACAATGAAAGACTGTGTGTGTGGAAATAGTTGTTCAGCCTTGGGTTGCTCCTTTACTTCCTGTTGTTGGTTTTACACATTTTCTTAAGTTGTAGGAGCATTTATTCACTGGCCGCAATTGTTTTGTTTTTATTTTAAATTTTAAATGTAATAGGTGTATATTTTGTCCACATATACTAGAGACAGGTGAAAAATTCCTCTTGAATGGTAGACCTATAGCAATAGAAGGGCATTATAATTGCAACACCCAGAATGTGGTTTACATTGCAAAGTGTCAAAATTGCCCCATCTACTATATAGGAAAACCAGCAGAAATGTCAAAATTAGAATAGGGGAACACTTAATGCACTCACGAGGCATATAAATAAGCATAAGGAGCACATTTTTAAATTTTTAGTTATACAACACTTGGAAAAAGATCCACAGGGGAAATCTATGGACATTCATTTAGATGTATGTGAATTGAGATGGCACTTGCGGTGTAACACAACAGAGTATCCAGGAATTAATGAAGCCATCAGTATTTTGTGTATTTTATTTTTTAAATTAATAAATATTTTAGGGTAAATATTACCAGTCTGAAATCATTTTTAGTAACATAATATCAAGTTTAATTTATTTTGATTAAATAGGAAGGATATTAATGCTTTTTAGCTTTGTATGTTATTGTGTAGTGTAGAAAATCCTTTTAGGCTTGTGATTTGTTATAAATAACCCTTGTTCATGGATTTAATATAGGGTTAATATTTTTATGTAGCTACTAATTTAGTGGAACCTATTAAACAATTAGTTGTTAATAGGAATTTTTATTGACTGATTTAACTATATAAGGCTGGGTTGAAATGTGATGAATTGTTCTGATGAAGTCCCTTGCATTGGGGAAGAAAGCGCTTAACTTTGCAATAAAATTGTTGTTCTCACCTTCTGGTCCATCCTTGCTGTGGTGTGTTTCATTTACATAGTTTTTGACTTTTGTTTTGGAATTTCTACATTGCCTCAGGATGCCCATATCCACCAAGCTAATAACAGAAAGTCAGAAAGTTCATATCTATGGCAACAGACCCTTTTTATTGATTAGACAGTTGGAGTGAGAATATAAAGCAATTTCAGGAGCTTGCAACTCTGAGGACAGTGTTTGTCACTGCAAACTAGTTGACCTGTGTACAACTAGGTATTGGTGAAATT
Source organism: Protopterus annectens (assembly GCF_019279795.1). Taxonomy (NCBI): domain Eukaryota; kingdom Metazoa; phylum Chordata; order Ceratodontiformes; family Protopteridae; genus Protopterus; species Protopterus annectens. The sequence continues at coordinate 118,012,574 of NC_056739.1, forward strand.
TCTGTTGTGCTTTTACATGAAAAATGTCACTCATGGTGTCTGTGTCTATACAGGGAAATGCCAAATACTTGAGGCAAACTAATAAGTAGACCCTGAAAAGTTAAGCATGAAGTATTTAGACAGATAGTCTGGAGTTAGAAACAAATCAAGCAGTACTTACTGAAAGCAAAGAATTAGCTTGTCAAGAATGATGAAAAGAGGGGAGTATTGTGAATGGTTACTGATTGGATGCTACTAGTGCTGGTCTCACCACAGCTTCAGTCTTCTAGGATATAATGCTCCTTTGCTTCTTCTGTCACCACGAGCAAAACATTAGCACCAATCCCAAGATGAGAAGCAGGCCACAGCCTGTTTGGTGATCCACAGTCTTGTCCCAAATGATGCAATTGTCTGCAGGTTTGTTGTAACCTTTTCCTGGTAGATGCTTGAAGAGCAACCAGACCAATTAGGAACATCAAGCACAGACACACACTGCTCAACCAGAAACAGGCAGAAATCAATGCACTCTGCTACTTCTCTCACCAGGAGCAGAATATAGGTACAAATTCCAAGCTATCACCTATGAAGCAATTATTAGGCTTTCCAGTGATCAGCAGTCTCCAAGAAATAATTTCTATGTGCTCCTTCTCTCACCAGGAGAAAACAGAAACACTAATCCCAAGATGACTACTGAGGCAGAATGTGGGCTCTCCAATAATTTGTGGTCTTGCAATAGATGTTGCAAACTGCAAAGATAAGATTGAAAAGATGGGTTAATATCCTAAGCCCTGCAGGTGCACTAAGCAGTTAGATATGAAAGAGGGGGTAACTTAAGCTTTAGCTCTCTAAGTGGAGAGCCAGTAATTTTAAAAGAGAATGATGCATTGAGAGGGTATGAGCACTTTGTATTCTGGTTCTATGGAATACAGTGGGATGGCCAATAAATTTAAATAGTTAAAGGGGTGTGATTTCACAAAATGATAATTTTGTGCTTACTCACACCAGCCAATGAAAGGGGAGAGGAAAGGAGATATGTGGACAAATTAACATAAGTGGCAAGCAACTAGAAAGAAAGCTGAGTTTAAGAACATAAAAGCACCAGGGTGGGAGGGTTGAAAAAAATTCTGCGTGACTCACAAGAGACACAGGTGTGGTCTCTTTCCTGTTTTAATATGCAATTAAAAGCAGAATACAAGTAAAACACAGCGTAAAGAAAACAAATTACAACATACAAAATAGAAGAAGGCAACAAAGTAGTACAAAATACAAGAAAGCAAAAGCAAACTAACATTTCCCTCACAGCAAGTTGTAGCAGAGTCTGGATGAGATTTTCCAGTAAAGCACCATGAATGGGGTAATCTGTTTAGCTGTTATTCTGTTGAAGTATAAGCGTTCTATATATTCTGGGGTTTGGATTTGTGTTTGAGCATTGGAGGGGGTGTTTTGATGGAGGTGAGTTTAGGTTGGAGAATTCATTAAGGACGTCTGCTGGAGAGAGAATGGTGGATTGTTAAGGTATGTATCCCTGGTTTTGGGGGGGCATCTGTTATGCTAAACTGGCTAGTCAGGGATGAAGTATCTCTCATTTTACTTCTTTATGAAGCTACATAAACAATATCTGTTTTATTTTTATAACATGTGAATTTAAATATTATTGGTACATTACACTTGTAACGCAGACGCCTACTGCTAATCTTGTAAGATTTTGTCATTGCTTGGTGTATAGGATTTTCTAATAGTACATTTACTTTTTAAACAGTCGAATCTCACCAAATGTAGTGTATGTTTGCCCCAGTTTCTGCTTAGCTCATTTCTTTTTAACTGGTATCCTAACTTATTGTATCCTTGGAATAAACATAATCTCTTTATACAACATTTTTTGCACAGGAAAACTTCCTAAACCCAAAATTGAAAGGTCCTGCAAGATTGAAGGTTCCTCCCTTTGTTCTTTTAAAAAAAGAAAAGGGATATTTTTGTTCTATCTGCTGAGTGGCAAAGTGCAAAGCACATTATGCAATGTTCTAAGATGACCAATGCTTAGTTGAAGTCACTGGTTTATGTGAGTTGAGCTCTTGAAAGACAATCCTCCATCCTAGCTGAATTTGCTTATAAACTGTCTCCATCCTGAGTGATAAGATGAGTGACAAAAACACAATATGAAGTCCCGCAGTAAATTAAACAACTACTAACTGTGCTCCCATTAATCACTGTTATTAGCAGGATCCTTTCCTCAGCTGCCAACAAAATCATCAGGCATTTGTACCCTCAAACATAGTCAGTGGGGTAACTTATTATAAGCAACTCTGTGGGCTACATAAAGATAAAACAAGCATTAGAACTCAAAGGATTCCTTCTTAACAAACTTGATGTTTTGAGACACTGATCATTCACAGCATATGTTCATAGGTGTATATTAGGCTAACAACCACTTATCTGAAACAGTTCTGTGTTGATTAGTGATTGACTGTAGAACTGCCTGGTAAGAGAAGATTTATTTTGATTTATATTTTATTTTTTACCTCTGTTTTTTCACCATTTGTAGGAAGAAATGAATAGTCTGTAGACAAGAAAATTTACTTTCATTTATATTTTGTTGCTTTGCCTCCAGTTTTCACTATTTATTGATAGAAAGGGGATATGATTTAGACAGGCAAACTCTAGCCATCCCAGGGGCCTAGTCAACTATAAATTTACACAAACTGCAGATGGGACAATCCAGAGCCTATTGTAAACAATTCTGTGCTGATTTGCTATAGATTGTACAACTGCTTGGTAAGACAATATTTATTTTGATTTATATTTTATTTTTTACCACTGTTTTTTCCCTGCTTGTAGGAAGAAAGGGATAGCTTGTAGATAAGAAGATTTGCTTTGATTTATATCTCCTCTAATTCTTACTGTTTGTTGTTAGAAAGGGATTAATTTTAGACAGGCAAACTCTACCCAACCCACTGGATCTGTTATCTATAAATATACATAGACTGCAGAGATGGCTATCTAGAACTTACCTGAAGAAGTCCTGTATTGCTTTGGGATTTATTGATCTTTACTGTTATTACAAGTGTGGCTTTGAACAACAGTGAGCAGAAGCTACTGCATGCATTTGCACTTGATGTAAAGGAAATCCATCTTTTGTGTGACTGGCACAACTGGTACGGTAGGTCAGATTGATGATTTTATTGTACTCAATTTAATATTTAGTTGTTCATTGTTTGTGTAATTTTTCTCAAATAAGTTGACTTAAAATCTCTTTAAATTCTGTGGTAACTGATTTTATGACTTAAAATCTCATTAAATTCTGTGGTAACTGTTTTTTATTATCCTTTTTTCTGGAATTCTTTATTTGTTTGTAGCTGAAAATGGATTCCTTAAATGAATATGCCATTAATGGTTTGATAAAGCAAAAGTATCTTTCCCAATGTACTAAACGCTGTGTATATGTAATAGTGACACAAGATAACACTAGTGATCTCTGTTCCTCATGTCAAAAGCTGGATGATTTGCGTACTGTTATCAGCAGTAAATCTAAAGTTATTGAAAATGATTGCACTTGTATAATTGGCACAGCTTAGACAACTCTTGCTACATATATTAATGACTGGGCTGATGAGATAAATAATATTGGGCAAAGTGCAAAGAGACACATTTAGGAAAGAAAGCGTTTATTGGCAGCAAATATCACTGAACCCCTATTAAACATGATACTACCAATGACAACGTTGGAATTCAGGATACAAGTATTCAGCAATATGAGGATTCACAGCATGTAGAATAAAATAAATAAAAGAAAGAAGAGAAGTTCACAACAAATAACAAGGAAGAAAAATGAATCGATTAATGTCTGTAATGCAAAGAGAATACACACTAGAAAGGACACTGCTATGTTATGTACACACAGATTACAGGGAATGATAACATTATTCAATCACAAAATATTTAGTCTACAGAAAATAACATCATTCTTCCAAAAGAGAAGACAGAAAAAAAGAGGCAGGGGGCTGGTGAAAAGGAAGAAATTAAAATGGAACTGGGAAGGATTGAAGAACATTATTGTAAGAAAAAAGAAGAGAAAGACAGAAAGTTGACAACATGGCTCAAGCTGTGGATGTACAAAGCCAAACGGATGAGACTTGTGTGCTCGCAAATGTAATAAACAATGACAGCAGTGACATTAAAAAGACTAATGTGGAGACAATTGTTCCTTTGTAACAATTGACAGAACAGCGATTACTGAAATAGAAGCTGAAGATGCTTCAGATCTGGTCAGAAATTATATACTTATAATTGGAGATGTGGTTATCAGAGGAATTGATACTTACATTTGCAGAGAAGATCCTGTACAGCGAATAGTGTTATGCTTACTAGGAGCAAAAATACAAGGTCTGAGAAACGCCCTAGAATGCATTAATATAAGGAAGTATGAAGCTGTTTTTTATTCATGTTGGTACGAATGATCTAATCTGCAACGTCTCTGTGACTATTAGTGGGGAACTGACAGTGCTCTCAAGCAGCATAGCCTGCACAGGTGTTAAGATATATTTTTCATAAGTCACATATAGAAAGGAAAATCAGGTCACCACAAATGAAAAAAAAATGATGGGAGAGTAAATACCTACATGAAAAAAATTGTCCATTTTTAAAAACAGAAATGTTTAGAGCATCCAAGCCTAATTGTGAGCACTCATGTGTTTAGACAGGATGGGGTACACTTGTCAAGATCAGAGAAGAGAAAGGAGAGGAGAGAAGAGAAGAGAAGAGACCAGAAGTGAAGAGAAGAGAAACAAAGTGAAGAGAAGAGACGAGAAGAGATGCGAAGACACGAGAAGAGAAGAGACGAGAAGAGACCAGAAGTGAAGAGAAGAGAAATGAAGTGAAGAGAAGAGAAGAGACGAGAAGAGACCAGAAGTGAAGAGAAGAGAAACGAAGTGAAGAGAAGAGACGTGAAGAGATGCGAAGACACGAGAAGAGAAGAGAAGAGACGAGAAGAGAAGTGAAGAGAAGCGAAGTGAAGTGAAGAGAAGAGATGAGAAGAGATGCGAAGACACGAGAAGAGATGTGAAGAGAAGAGAAGAGACCAGAAGAGAAGAGAAGAGAGAAGATAATTTTTGTAACAGATGTATTGCAATATTTGACAAACAAGACAGGAATTTTGCCAGTTGAAAATTAAAAATTTCACAGATAGCAGTTTTTGATACATGTCTGATGGTTGTTAATGCTAGCAGCAGTAGTAAAAAAGTTTTTTTTTAATTTGGAAAATTGGCTACATTTCAATAAGATCGATGTTGATATTGTTTCTGAAACATGGTTTAAAGACATATGATTGGAAAACAGTTCTGTCAGGGTACAAATGTTTTTAGTGTAACAGACATTCTAACAAAAAAATCAGGAGTATGTGTTACATTGTTATCAGACCTGTGATTATTACACATGCAGTTATAACACCAATACTGTAGATTGTGGAACTGTGACAATGAAGACAACACTGAAAAATATAGCAATGTTGGAGTGTATAGACCACTCTGATGACCTAGAAGAATTCATACATAGGTTCATAGGAAGGTACTAGGCTATCAACATTTCTTGCATAAAACACAGGTGGGAAGAATAAGGGAGGATGGGGACTTAAATTTACCAGAAATAGACTAGAATAATATTGATTCAACAACATTAGTAAGGAAATTATTTACTAAGTATTTTCAGAAACAATTACTTCTGATTGTTAAAAAGCCTACCGTGGAATGGAACGTATTAGACATTGTTTCTGTTTCTAAGGAAATTACTTTTACTTCATGTTAACTTTTACCACTGTTGATGTGCAGTTGTCATGGGGTTATAAAGGTTAAATTGTTTCTAGATAATTTTGCAAACTGAAATGTACACCAGTGCACAGTAGATATATTAACAGATTATACAGAAGCAAAACAGTCACTATGTAAAACTAATTGGAGTATTGTGTTACATGGAAATTTTTCAGAAGGAATGTGGTAAGTTTTGAAAGAAATTTGTTTGAATGCAAAAAATCCAAAAAATGTTTAAGACTAGGATCTAGGCACACAACATCAGGAGGATATATTTACATAAGAACAAGATACTTGATTACGGTGAAAGACAAAAACATAAGAAATGGAAAAGAGGTCAAACTATTAGTGAAACAGACAAGTTGGACAGACAAATTAAAGATTGTGAGAGAAGGTCAAGAAAAAAATTGAAGAAAATGTATATGAAGATATTGACCGTAACAGGAAACCATTTTATAGATATATAAGATGTGATAGGAATAAAGTCATACAAAACGCTAAACTGTGTGTAGATTCTAAAATTTATTCTCATATACAGCAGATTATAAATATATTCACAAAATCTTATACAAAGCAGTTTGGCTCCACAAAATGGGCAATAAATTGTCTTAGTAACATTCAGCTAACCTCAGATACTGAAATAAAATTAGATTATATTGGAAAAGAAGTATGCAAACTGGAGCCATACAAAGCACAGGGGGGAGACAGAATTATTAATAATGACCTAAGAACTCGTCTGAATGAATTTACAGTACCATTATATCTGTTATTCATTAGGTAATTTAAATATGGGAGATTCCTCAAAATTAGAGACAAGCACTTGTTAACCTACGTTTAAGGGAAAGGGGAATAGGACAAGTCCAGTGTCATATAGACCCATAAATTTACTTCCATGTTGTGGAAAAATAATAGAGAAGGTTAATTTGAATAAATTATTGTCAGAACTGGAAAGATTAGGACTTGAAACCATATCCATCCATCCATCCATCCATCCATCCATCCATCCATCCATCCATCCACCCACCCATCCGTCCGTCCGTCCATCTGTCTATCTGTCCATCCATCCATCTACAGCCCCTTTTTTTCCATTTTTGCACATGGGGTCAGGGTGTCACTTCAACAGTGACAATCATCTAGAGCCAAGGTTTACACCACTGGGTGGCTAGCCCTGCTGCAGTATATATATGTTGAAAAATAGATCTATGAACACCTGTAACATGATGTTCTTTAACAATATAGTAACAGCTATAAATGAAAAATTGAGCTATAATGTAATTTTTATTGACAATGGCAGTATTTGATAGGATCATACACAAAACACTTTGATCAATAAATTAGAAATCTTGATATCATGGATAGCTGCATAGCTTACTAGTAGGACATGGCAAGTATCATACAGCAACTGGACAGGCAAAATTCTAGGTTACAGTCACGGTGTCCCACAGGGCTCTGTCCTAGGCCTATACTTAAATTGTATCTTTCTTATTTATCTTTTTCATCTGATATGCTCTACAGTCTGTATGCAGATGATTTGCAATTGGGTAAATTAATTGCATGTGTTACAGATAGGACATGTCTGCAAAAGCACTTGAATAAATTGACCATCTACAGATTGGAGAATAATATTCTGATAAATACATCAAAAACTAAGCATACAAGATTTGGGAGGCATAATCTGAAAGGTGAATATTTAATACAGCATGCAGTCATTGAAACTCTAGATTCAAAGACCTGGGTATATGAGTAGATCAAGTATGGAGTTTTTCTAATTAAATCATCCGATTGGATAATAGTAGTTATAGAACTATAGGTTGTATAAAAAGATTTATAGAATCAGAAATGATGAAGTCATTGTTTGTTACTTACATTAGACCCAAACTGAGTAAGAAATAACAATATGGAAACATTATAATCCCCCAATCCCACATCAACAATTAACCTATTCACCTTTACTCAACTTACCACCTTCATTACTAGACCTAATAAAACCTACCCCCCTGGCTCCATACTTGACTGGATCCTAGTAACTCATCCTAACAAAACCATAACTTCAGGAGTCATTCCTGACTCTCTAGGAGACCACCTCCCTGCCTTCACCATTCGAGCTACTCCCTCGTCCTCACACTTCCATCAATACATTCCTACTCACAACCTTACTAACTTTAACCCCACTACTTTCACTGATTCTCTCAAGCTAACCAACTGGAACCCCCTAAAAATTCTTCCTCTAGACAAAGCCATTGACTACTTTAATTCCACATTCCTAACAATCCTTAACTCCCTAGCCCCAATAAGAAATAAAAGAGTTAAAACTAAAACCTCTCGTTGGCTCACCAAAGACACAAAAAACACCATGCTACAAAGAGATAAAACCTGGAAAATCTACCTCCGCAATAACCAACCTGATACATTACTAAAATATAAACAGTTGAGAAACCTAGCCAAAAAACAAGTCATTAGAGACAAAATGTCATACTACTTAAAACTACAAGAAAATCATGCTAAAAATCCTAAGCAATTCTGGAACTCTATTAATTCCCTCTTAGTGCCTGGAACGAAAAACAACCCCTGTCCTGATACTAGCAAATCTGACTCAGAAATTGCCACACTATTCAATACCTTCTTCACCTCCTCCATAGCCGAGCTTACTAAGACCTTTACCAACAATAACCCTCCTCCCCTCCCTGACCAATCCTCCCCTCTCTCCCCTCACTACCCTAATTTTGAACTTCTCCACCAACCTAATAAAGAAATTCCTCTATAAACTAAAGCCTTGCTCCAATGCCCCTGATAGCATTCCATCCTCCTTCTTAAAAATAGCATCAGATTCTATTTCTCTGCCTATCAGTATCCTGATCAATAGATCTATACTTGAATCTTACGTTCCCAAACTTTGGCGAGCTGCATATATCTTCCCACTCCACAAGGGTGGAAAAAATAACAATGTCTCCAACTTCCGCCCCATAGCCATCCTCTCCCCTATCTCCAAAATTCTTGAAAAATGCATCCATCTATAGTTCTTACCATTTCTTACCAAATACCAACTACTTTCCCCCACCCAACATGGCTTCCACCCAGGACATAGCACTAACTCTGCCCTTCTCTCCTTCTTACATACTGTCAATTCAGCCTGTGACTCTGGTCATTTAGTATCTTCTATCCTGCTGGACCTATCTAAAGCTTTTGATACAATCTCCCATACCCTCCTCCTAAATCATCTCTCTAACCTTAACCTTTCCCAAGAAACCCTTTCTTGGTTCTCCAGCTATCTTTCTAATAGGTCCTAAGCAGTGAAATGGTGCCAAGCCACTTCCTCTTTCCTCCCTACTCCCACTGCAGTACCCCAAGGTTCCATACTAGGCCCTTTGCTATTCAACATCTTTATTAATGACTTCCATAAAGCCATTCCCAACTCCAAAATTGTCCAATACGCCGACGATTCCACTTTGATTTGCAACGCCACTAACCTAGCTGAGCTCCAATCTCTGACTCAAAATGCCTTCTCTACCACTGAAAACTGGATGCTCCTAAACCACCTGTCTCTTAACGCCAATAAAACCAAGATCCTTCTATTCTCCCCTTCCAAATCTTCCCCTCTAGATGAAAACTTCCTTCATATCACCAGCCTTCACAACTCACTAATAGAGATCATACACTCTGCCAAACTTCTCGGTGTCACTATAGACAATCAGCTAACATTTAACTCCCATATTCAGCAGAATATCAAAAAAACACACATAAAACTTGTCCTACTTTACAGAAACAACCACTTCCTCTCTCCTTCCTCTAGGCTAACTCTTGCCTCTTCTTCCCTCTCTCATGTATGGCTCTCCCCTGTTCACTAACTTATCTTCCTCACTTACCTCCAAACTAGAGGTATGCTACAACAACATTGCTAGATTTGCCACCAGTGCCAAATCCTCCTCTACCCATTGCAATTCCCTTCCCTCCCTAAACCAGCTTGAACTCCCCAACCAACTAACCACAGGCCACAAATTATTATTCCAACCCTCAAACTGCCCCGCACTATCCAACATACTGCAACCATATTCCCCTCCTAGATCTCTTAGATCTTCTCACCAAAACCTGCTTACCATTCATAAACCTAAGCGCCCAGCAGGCCAGCTTCTCATATCCTGTACCCTAGCAAAAAAATGGAACGCTCTGCCCTCCTTTCTACGGTCCTGCAATAACCTCAATAACTTTAAATCTCAACTTCATTCTTACTTCTTCCTAAACAGGAAATGTAACTGCACTCTTCCATCCTTGCCTCTCAAACCCTCCTCTCCCTTCACTCTTGGCTAACCTCTCCCCTTCCTTACCCCACTCTCAATCACTTATTTGTTTCTCATGACTAATTATTACTTCAAACTATTTCACTGTATACTCATTTTCTCCTAAACTTAATTGTAATTGTATTGATTGTTTACTGCTTTGGAGATTGAACCATATTGTTTGTATTTTTATGTATGTTTTTACTATGTATGTTTTACTATGATCGAAAAACGTGTATCTAATAAACTTTCTGTGGAGCTTTTCTCCCCGGGCCTCCACTGAAAATGGGCTCCCCAGCCCAGTGGACCACCCCGGTAATCAAACTGAATAAATAAATAAGAAAACAGGCATGAGTAAATCAGAAAGAGTGGAGTGGAAATATACAAAGGGCATTTTACTTTTATTTAGGTTATTATGAAAAACTAAAATATCTGAACTTGTCTAGTGTCTCATATAGACGTTTAAGAGGAGATCTTATTCAGAAATTAAGGCATTTAGAGACAACAACCTCCGGGAATGTTTGGAGTTATCAAAATGTAGGAGAGAATCATCAGGCAACCTATGTAGAAGATTCTATAGGAATGAGAGGTGTGCTATTTGGTTCTCTGACAGAATAGCCGATGTATGGAATAGACTACCAAATTACATTAAAGCAAAGACTAGTTTGGATATTTTTAAGAACAAGCTGGACACGTATGAAAATAACTGCTTTGTTACATTGACCTGGGGGGTTAGTGTCATAGAAGGTACATGGTGTAGGCCTCTGTTAGTACACTACTGCAGGTTAGTGTCATAGGAAGGTACACGGTGTAGGCCTCTGTTGGTACACTACTGCAGGTTAGTGTCATAGGAAGGTACACGCTGTAGGCCTCTGTTAGTACACTAGTGCAGGTTAGTGTCATAGGAAGATACACGGTGTAGGCCTCTGTTAGTACACTACTGCAAGTTAGTGTCATAGGAAGGTACACGCTGTAGGCCTCTGTTAGTACACTACTGCAGGTTAGTGTCATAGGAAGGTACATGCTGTAGACCTCTGTTAGTACACTACTGCAGGTTAGTGTCATAGAAGGTACATGGTGTAGGCCTCTGTTAGTACATTACTACAGGTTAGTGTGATAGGAAGGTACACAGTGTAGGCCTCTGTTAGTACACTACTGCAGGTCAGTGTCATAGGAAGGTACACGCTGTAGACCTCTGTTAATACACTACTGCAGGTTAGTGTCATAGGAAGGTACATGCTGTAGGCCTCTATTAGTACACTACTGCAGGTTAGTGTCATAGGAAGGTACACACTGTAGGCCTCTGTTAATACACTACTGCAGGTTAGTGTCATAGGAAGGTACATGTTGTAGGCCTCTGTTAGTACACTACTGCAGGTTAGTGTCATAGGAAGGTACATGCTGTAGGCCTCTATTAGTATACTACTGAAGGTTAGTGTCATAGGAAGGTACACGCTGTAGGCCTCTGTTAGTACACTACTGCAGGTTAGTGTCATGGGATGGTACACGCTGTAGGCCTCTGTTAGTACACTACTGCAGGTTAGTGTCATAGGAAGGTACACGCTGTAGGACTCTTAGCGCAGTACTACTGGTTTGTGTATCATACATTACAGTTAAATGTTATGCGTGGTAGTACCACCCTCCAGTGGCCAAATTATATTCATTGCCCTTCAGTGGTCATCTTGGCTATTAATGAAAATGTTGCATCTAGGTAACTTTCTCAAGGCTGTTTTTACTTTATTCCATCTGCTCAGTAACCTTTCAATAATATAATAACTATGTCCGGGATGGAATGTAAATATTGAAACCTCTACAGTTGCAGTACAGCATTTCATTCATGTTTGTTTTATAAAACAGATTCATGAGTTAAGCTCTTTTGGCTAACCTTTTTCTTTGGGCAGCATCATTTATTAATGTTTACTTCTCTGTGAAAATCTGGCTGGATGGTGAGACAATTTCTTTGTGCACTCATGGGAACTGACTGTGAGAACCACAGTAATAGCCCTGTGTCCCCTCCTGCATAGGCATGTCTATCTCCTTTGCCTCGCTATCAAGTACCCAAGCTGATAACTGAAGTTGATTCACCTGGGCTGTAGTCACACCATTGGCAAGAATCATACTTTTTATTTTTGTTGCTTAATTTAAAGTGTTTTACATCCTTAAGGGTTTATTATTGTTACTTAGTTGACTTACATTATTACCTAATATATTTATGTTGAAGTGTTTTTCTTTGCTGTATTGTTATGTATATGAGAGATTCATTGAACTTTGCTTTTGAGAACATTGCTACCTATTCATGTGGTAGCAGTCATATGTTATGAGTCTAACAGTTATTGAATTATCCAGTTAAATTTCAATGTAAATCAATTACGATGCATATTTCATGAGCAGCTACATACCTTCTCCAATAAAGTAGTTATAACTCATCATCTAAATCTGTTTGTAAGTGAGAAATCTGTCTGATCTCAGCAAACCCACAAAATATTCTCAGTGTGTCTCATGTATTCTACTAAGTGAGAATATCCAGGAGCATGCTAGATCACAAACAATGTGTGTATACATTTGTGCATGTAAATATATTTTGAAAGGCCAGGCCCCTCTTTTTCTGATTAAAATGTCTGGATTTTTATTATTTTCCCAGGATTACAGCAGATCTACAAAAAATGTATGCCAAGGCTATCCATTTCTAGTTGAAATTTCATGACAAAGAGCAGGTTGGTTAAAATAAACTTGTACGTTAGTTACTTAACGTTTTCTTCTGGTACCTCTTGTGAAACTATGCTGATCGCGTAGCACATTAGCTGAATAGTACAGTTATGGTGGACATATTTTTCATTATTGTAACATCCTAAGATAGCAACATCTGATTAATTTTCAATTTGGCATGCATGTTGGCTGATAAATAAATATGTTAAAACATACATCACTGTTACAGTAACCTAAGCTATATGGGTCCTCCCCCACCATGACCGGCCAGCTTCACAAAGCTTTGGGAATCTTTCAGGTGCTCCAACTGACAAGAGCATGAGCAGACCTCCATACAAGTACACTTGGAGACCTAAAAGCTTTAGAGCTTTTTGGTCACCAAAGAAAGAATTCCTTCAGCAGGCCCTGTACATCTGCCAGTCAGCTAACAATCTTCAAGAGGTGGACGGATAAGTCTCCATTGTGGAAAACCTTCAACTTATATTTTTCTGTGAAAATATTTGTGTTTAGTTAGGAAACTGAATGTGTTTAGTTTGTCATTGCATTTCTAAGGGAGTTGTGTACATATTTGTTTGAATTTTCTCTGAGGAAAAGTTTTGTTTATCACTAAAATTTTACTTAGACTGTAAAGTTTTGTGTGCTTGGGTCAGGATACTGTGCTTAAAGGTGACCATCAGTGGTTTACTTACATCTAAAATACTAGTTCTGTTTTGTAGACTCATCAAGGCTCTGTTTCCCACTTTTGACATCTCTTCCTGGGCTTACCTATAGAGCAACCTCCATGCTCCTTGGTAGTACCTTCCCCTGCATGCACAAAGAAAGCTGTAAAGAAGTCTTCAGATATCAGGCCGGCTTGTAATCTGCCTCACCTTCTGGTGGGTGACTCTTAGGAGTCTTCAGATATTGGGCGGCTTCTAATCTGCCTTACCCACTGGTGGGTGGCTCTTCTGTGGTCACATGGTTTTTCTCAGACTGCCCATCTTTCTCTCCCCAGTCCTCTTGACATTGCTTTATTCAGCCAACAAAGACTGTGGGATAGTTCCATCCTCTGTGGCTGTGGAGATTCCCTTCATGGTCACTTTTGTTGGTTTCAGGGGAAAAGGGCAAGGGAAGGGTCTTCACTTGGCTAGGAAGGACAAGTGGAGGCTGGAATCAGTGTACCCAATATGAGTTAGACTGTTTTCAGAGACAGGGAGAGAGAGAAAGTGCTTACTAAGAAAGACTTTCAAGCTCCTGTTTCTGTTTCTATGGGCAGGACAAATTTACTCAGATTTGCCAGGGAAGTCATTAATGCATTTTCCTCACCTTCTGCTTCTTCAGGCAAGAAAATGAGAAGAAGTCCTTCTTTTTCTGGCACAGAATTTCAGTCAGAAAAAGAGACATTGTAGGGGGATGGCTGTACTTCAGGAGTTTCTCCTCAGTCTAGGTAATCTGATTCTTAGTTACATTTTTCTTTAGATTCCCATGCTGAAGACATTTCTTTCACTTATACTTTATGTAAGTTGAATGAAACTTTTCAGTGGTACCAGAATGAAATTCCTGTGGCACAAATAATGTGTTATGATTTGTAACAATTAGAAATGCCTAGAGCTGCAGCCATCTCCCATTCTGCCTGCCTTAGACAATGTTTTTTACTGCGTCTATCTTTATAGTTAGCCTCTTAGCTCCAGCCATTGATTACTGCAGGCATCAAGGTATTCACATTTTTCCATATTTGGATGATTTTCTTGGCTTTGCAGACTCCTTGTCCAGCTGGCAAGAGTCTTTAGAATGTCTTAGGAACAACTTCTCAATCTGAGGTTTCAACTCAACTTACAGAAGTCTTTTCTCATCCCTTTTCACAAATATATTCCTAGATGTCAAGGCAATTTCCAATATTAGCTTTAGAATTCTAAAGTATTCCTTACTGAGCTTTATTTTTATTTGTTCATGTTTTAGTGTTGACCCTTCATCAATTCCCAGTTATTTATATACTCACTCCTGATCAAGTTCCTTTATATCCAATTCCTGTTCCAAGTTGATATTTTCTTGGAGTGCCAGTCTTGCTTTTATAAATGTTTTTGCACATTTCTCAGGACCATTTCTCATTCTTGTATCAAGTGAGAGAATTTTAATCATTTGTGGTTATGCTTCCAGATCCATGTCTGATGAACTATACCATTTTCAAATAAACCACAAAAAGAAGATGAGATCTCTTTAGACAAGGCTGGGTTCTAGAAGCAACCATAGTCTGACATATTAAGTAAACAACTTAATGGGTTAAGGGCAAGACAAAAAACAATAGTGACAAAGAATCACCCTGTACTATTCCCCTTTGAATTTTTATCCCCTGGATAATAATTTGCCCTTTGTCAAGGCTTAGCTGCAAAGTGGTCTGCCACTGTTTCATAGTCACTGCAATATAAATGATCAGTGTATGGTGTATCCTATATATCTGTTAGCATCCATCATCCATGAATGTGGGACACTGTCAATTTTTTTTTTTGTAATCTGTTCATGCCATACTTAGATTCTTTTCCTTTTTACAACACTACTTTGCCTCTGTTTAGCAACAAATGACTTTATTGTTACCTCTTTGTTCTATTCTCATAATTAATTGTTTTTCTAAATGATTGTAAACTCTTTCTGCAGCAATTCCTGTATACAATTTGCATATTGTTAAAAGACAAGTTATTAATCTAGAGTTCCTAGGTTGGGTTGTAGGTTCACTCTTAAGGAGTAGTATCATTATGTATCAAAGTGACACTATACAGATACAAACGGACTTTAACAGTGTTTTGAACGCTAAATATTGTATTAACTCTAAAAATGCACATAAAACGAATGCAAAAGAAGTTAATTGTACTTTTAAACATAACATGCAACTGTTTGATGAAATGCTCTTTAAATTTAAAAGTTTGGAGTTGGAGAATGCCTATTTAAATGAGTGTATAAACCTAAACATAGTGCCCAAAGGATTGAGGGTATGTAAATACCCTAACAAGGTGAGGGTTGGCACTGAATTTCATCAGGAATTACTTACTATTTTTAGCAATTGTGGTTTGGAGATTTTGAAAGCCATAATTAATGAAAATATAAGGGAAATGGAGGGGCTTAATAAGAAATTAGAGGAGCTCAACATGTTTATTACTAAGGACTTACTTTTTTCTGTGGATGAAAACCAGACAAAATATCAAACAATTTTGAATAATATTGAGAAAAGTCTGGGTATTGTATTTGAGAGAAAGTGTAAGAAGTTAGGGAGGGATATAGTGGAATACAAAGAAAAAACTAATTATCCCAAACCCCGAGTTGTCTCTAATTACAATTACAATTTCAATACAAGTTATAATCAGGCTAATATGAATGAAGAATCAAACTTTGATGAAAGGTTGGATAAAGGTGAAATGGGGGATGGGCAGGAGTTTCCGGAACTTAGGAGATCTGAGAGAATAAGGAATAATTACCAAAAGAACTTTCAAAAAAACTATCAGGAGGGGGGGGGGTCCGAAACAACAGTACCAGTACATGAACAGGAACAGGGCTTACAAACAATGGTAGGTAACTGTAGGAGGGGTGATGAATGTGGAATTTTAGATAATCAGATGACTAAGGAAGGGGTAGTATGGAAATTGAATGATTATTGCATATACAATTACAGTGCCTTGGATATTAATGAGATTTTCTTTCATTTGTTTACTAAAGGGTTAAAATTTGTGCCCAATAAGAAAGCTGATGTAAGCAAAGTGCTGATAGATTTGAAACTATTCACTAGAAAGAAGAACTTTGAACTCATTTACCAAGGGCACGATGATATGAATGCTTGTAACAATGCCAATAATACCCTTAGGAAAAGAAGTATATATAATCCTCCTATAAACCAACAATTGAAAAATTTTGAAAGTATGATAGAGAAGAAAATTAAGAAGGAATTATCTAAAAACTGGGTTGGACCTAATATTTCCAAGGAGGAAAATGATTTGTTGCAACAGTTATCTCGTGATCCTACTATAAGAATACTTAAACCTGACAAAGGAGGGGGTACTGTTATAATGGACCAAGTATATTATGAATCTAAAATGTTAGAAGTGTTAGAAAATGAAGAAAGGTACATGAGATCTTCTATAAATTAAATTAATATCGGAAACAAAAAAGTGTTTATAGCTTTGAATGATTTGTTATTAGAAGGTTCAATTGATGTTAATACTTTTAGATTCTTGCATGTGGAAAAACCTAAAGTTCCTAATATATTTGGTGTACCGAAGGTACACAAGAATGTCTCAAATCCACCGATGAGACCTATAGTATCATCAGAAGGGTCTGTGACAGCCCCCATAGCCAAATGGCTAGACAATAAATTAAAGTTAATAATAAAGGAGGGGTTAGGAATAATGAAAGATTCTTGGGACTTATTGCGGAATCTAAAGGACGAGTTGTTTGATGACAATATAACATTTATAACCTTGGATATAGTGGACTTATTTTCGTCCATCCCTTACAAGGAGGGAATGGAGTTGTTTGAGGAAGCTTTGTTAAAGTATGGAAAATTTTCACAGAATGAATTTTGCCTGATTTTGACTTTAATGGACCTAGTCCTTAATAATAATTTTGTACACTATGAAGGAGAGTTTTTTAAGCAGATTCAGGGGGTGGCTATGGGTGCACGGTGTGCACCCATTTATGCTAATATTATTCTGGCTACATGGGAACACAAGTTTGTCCTAAATTCACAGTTTAAGAATTGTTGGAAGTTGTACAAGCGTTACCTGGACGATATTTGTCTTCTATGGGTTGGGTCGGAGGTTGAATTTACAGCTTTTTTGGAATATTTATCCAGTACTATTAGCTTTCTTTCGTTCACCCATACTCAAAATAAAGAATGTTTGAAATATTTGGACATTTTTGTAGGGAAGGATGAGGGTAAGTTTTTTTTCTAAAGTTTTTAGAAAGGATAGTTATTCCAATTCTTTTCTGGCATATGATAGTGCCCACCCTCACCACCATAAGAAAGGCATAGTTAAGGGACAATATGTCAGGGGTAGCAGAATGACCTCTAGAATTGAGGATTTTAAGGAGGAATGTGAAAGATTACACAAAATGTTAATAAATAGAGGCTACCCGGACACTTTAATTAAGGAAATTGAAGATGAAGTGATGAGGGGAAGGGGAGACAAATACCAGACCATTTTAGGGAAGGTTGAACAACTGATGGGAGTTAGTCAAAATGACAAATTTGATGGTCAGAATAATTTAGTAATTGACTATAGTGGAGAGGCCAAACTTATTAGAAACTTAATAGAAAATGAATGGCAAAAATTTGGTGAAGTTTCGGACTTGGACTGCTTATTCAAACACCCCTTAAAATGTACATATAGGAAAGGCAAAAATCTTAAGAATTATTTTGAGGTTAAAGGGAAGGGGGAAAGAAAGACAAAGGAGAGACTAGGTACATTTAAATGTGGAAGTTGTCCTCAATGCCCTTTCATTTGTGTTAAGGACACAGTGTATGTCAGTAGTAGGGACATGTTGATCAGGAGTACCCACTTTGCAAACTGCCAAACAAGTGGCATAGTGTATTTAAGTATGTGCAGAAAATGTGATGCATTTTATGTCGGCAAATCTGAAAGGAGGTTAAAAAAACGAATTTATGAACACAATTATGACATAAAAACTTGCTGTATCAACAATGCCCTATACAGACATAAAAGTAAATGTGGAGAGGCAGTTTTCCATTTTTTTGTATTAGAAGTAGTAAGTAAGGATGTGAGAGGGGGGCCTTGGGAGGACACTATAGAGTATAAGGAGTTGTTATGGCAACTACAATTGGAGTCATACAACCCACCTGGTTTAAATAATACAGTGTCCTTGGCTCCAGTGTTAAAAATGAGGGCAGCTAAATTATGAGTGTTAAATCTAGCTTCACTAATGGTTGCTGTGTTGGTATTTAATTCAATACAAAATACTTTTAAGATATTTACTGTTTTTAGAGTAAAAATTGTAAGATGTAATTTTTTATTTTGTTTTGCATTCAAGAAAGCAAGAGCAGCATTTAACAGCTGTGGGTTTATAAAGTGCATTTTAGAAAATATAAAATGTATATTTTTTGAACACTAGAGGGCAAAATAATATAATGTAATTTAATGTTATTTAAAGTTTTTATAATGAATGGTTTTTAAAAATTAGGTATTTTAAAGTTAATTAAATAGTTTTAAAAAAATATAAGTTTACAATGAATTTTGTTTGCTATATAGAATAGTTGAGTTATTTTAAAATGTATATGTGAGGTTTCTGTAGTAAATGGCAGCTTAATTACAATGGTCAAGGGTTATTAATCAAAGTCTAATTAATTAATTATTGTAATTAAGAGTTGTATAAAAGTGTGGTGTTTTTCCTATTGATTATTCACCTGCATCTGAAGAAGTGTTACAAACGAAAACGCAAGTGTGTAGACATAGCGTTAGTGCTTGTGACCAGTTTTTGGAGTTTTTCCCTTGTGGTTGACTTGTCGTGGCTATTAATAATAAACCTGTGTTGCAGCAAAGAACTGAGCTTTATTTCCTCCACTGGTGCATTTTTACTGGAGGAGTATCATTTTCCTGTTGTTAACCAGGTTGGTGTCTGTTTGAGATCTGCATAAAAGTAATTCTTATTCAGGAGTAATTTTGTTGTGTAAAGATGATAATGCCTTCAAGCAGCAGTTCGATCCTGCATCTGGAGGTTTCCAGTTAGCTTTCCTTTTCTCTCGGTGTTACTTCATCCCATTTCATATCACTGCAGTAGAGCCCTTATTGTTTATTTTAATTGTTCTGTTCATTCAGCCTCTTGGATGTGTTAAACAGGATCTTCATAAATACTTCCACAAAATATACCTGTTTCCCTATGAAACCTGTTTTGGGTCATTACTGAATTGTGCATTTTTTCTGCATGCCTTTTAAGTTTTTTTAATTGTGCTGATATTTTATTTTATTATTGGAAGTTTGTTTGTGTCTTTCGGCTTTTCCCGGTTAGGGGTCGCCACAGCGGAACTCCAGTCCGCTAATGATTGGCAGTTGATTTTTACGTACTGGCTTGCCAGGCCTGATGCACAACCTTCAACAAAGGTACGCCCATTCACGTATGTCTCCACGCAGAAGAAGCTCTAGCTGAGAATCGAACCAGACAGTGTCTTACTGTGAGGCGACAACGCTACCGCAGCATCACCACCGCTTTATTATTGGAAGTAGTGTATGATAAACCCTGACCCGTTTTGATATTGTTGTTTTTAATACTTCTATCTTTCCAAGGATTCTTGATGATCTGCTCCCTTTTCTGTATTCTTCCAACAGTGTCTTACTTGCTTTATAGTTTTCCCTGTTCCATGTTTCCTTGGAGACATTCTGGTTATGTTCCTTCCTTTGCTTTGTTACTCTAAGTTTTTGTGGTAACACCCTTTATCTGTTATTAGTTTAGCTGTGCAACAGCATATCTTATTTATTTCTGTTATATCACATTATTTTTTCTTAATTGCCCTGATTACTGTGTTTGTCTGTTTTACATTTCTCTAACATGTTGGACATGTTGCATGAATAAAATGCAGTGCTACCTCAGATCAGTTTGGGCTTATCATCTATGCCCTTTGTCCTTTCAGATCCCAGTTCTAAAGTAAAGTGGGAGACTGGGTGGTAGGGAGACCAGATAGCTTGTAATTCAGGTCTTCTTTCTTGCCCCCATCCAGTTAGTCACCACACCTTCTTCAGAACTGGCATGGATGTGCTGTTTCTAAAGGTATAAAAGGGCAAGCTCTGTGGGATCCTGTAGACCAACAAAAACAAAAATGTCAGGTGTATGTCAGCAGGTATTAATGCTTTGAGGGCTTTGGATTATCTTTGGTCCCCAGGAACATCTGCAAGTGCACTCAGACAACACAACACAACAGTCATTTGGTGTATAAACAGATGGGGGAATAGATCTTTGCAAACTTGCTAGGATAGCCTGAGTCTGAAAGGTAGCAACTTAGCTCAGTTTGGCTCTTTAAGCTTCATCCAGTCTGTCAGTGCAAACCTTGATTGCAGACAAGCACAGCAGGACGCAGATAGATCCCCATGCATGGAAACTTCATTCTGGGGTCTTCCCAGAACTAATCAAACTGTGGATAACATTTTAAGTAGATCTGTTTGCTTCCTTTCAGAACAGACAATTAAAGAAATTCTGTTCCAGAATTCATTGCAAACAGGCCCAGAAGACTGATGCTTTCTCATTCCCATGGACAGGAATGTTGTTGTATGCATTTCTACCCTTTCCACTTGTACCGAAGGTTCTTCTAAAGATCTGGAAAGACTCCCCAGAAATGGTAGTGTTGACTCCATTTTGGCCAAGGCAACAGTGGTTCTCCCTTCTTTTCAATCTGGCCAAGGGCAATTACCAGAAGCTTCCCTGCAGACTGGATTTGCTCATACTATACTGTGGGAGTTTGATACACCCGATACTGGAAAGTCTTCAACGTACTGTCTGGGTGATAGAATCCTAATACCATTTAAGCACAGATTGTCTAAACATGTGCAGGAGGTACAAAAGGAGGCAAAAAGAACCGCTTCCAGAAAATCAGACGTGTAGACGGAAAACCTTTTCTAGTTGGTGCCAGTCAAAGAACCAGGATCCTCTTCATGCCCATCTGGGTCTGGTACTTGATTATCTGTAAGAGTTAGTGTCCTAGGGCCTTTTGTATTCTTCTGTCAAGGTACATCTGTTGGCCATTCCTGACCGTCTGCCCCTGGATTTCCCCTTTGTAATAATGCTCAAGTTAAAATGTTTTTGAAAAGGGTGTTACATACTCGTCCACCTTGAATCTGAACTTTATGCTTGAGAAATTTACCGTCTCTCTGTTAGAACCAACTCATGAGAGCAAATTGAGGTTCTTAACTTGGGAGACTGTTTTACTCATTGCTCTGACATTTGCTAGGAGAGTATTTGATTTACAAACTCTTATGGTGAGTCATCCCTACCTTGTTTTATACATGGACATGGTTTCTTTGAGAATAAATCCTGCCTTTATACCTAAAGTGGTCTCAGAGTTTACTTTAAGTCCTACTATTAATTTTTCAGATTTATTTCTATATAAACATAAACAGCTGAGATACGACATAGACAAAACTCATATCTTTAGAAAAGCTGATCAGCTCCTTGTCTCCTATGATGGTTAGAGGAAATATCGAACAGTTTTTAAACAGATCATTTCCAGGTGGTTGCCTCATGATGTCCAGGCAAGGCTACAGCCCATTCCACAAGGGTTTTTGCTTCTTTGTTGGCTTTCTAGAAAGGGGTGGACTTTAGAAGTATTCTAGAGTCAGCAACATGGTCCTCTGTGCACACATTTCTAAAGCATTGTAAGAACCCATTGTAAGTCATTGCAACACTGATCTATTATTACGTTATGTTATGATAAGTTACAGTTTCTCAAGGTTGTGTTTACTTTTGTTTGACCTATCTAACAACCATCTATACTCAAACATTGGTACACAATGGGGCAGCACTGGTATGCACTATACATATATGAAAGCCCTTACTGATTGATATAAATTTGTATGTGGTCTTTTCACCCCCCATGATGTGTGTACTATACTCCATGCATGGAGTACATATGCACATAACCTCCCCTTGAGCAAGGCTACACAGATAATGTACAACTGGTCTCAAGACAGTAGCCTATGACACTTGCATGCAATATGATGGTGGAGTGCTTTGCAGAAGAAAAGATCTACCACTCCTCCTTGTTGTGTGCATGCACTGCTGAGAAACATATTAGCACTGGCAAAAGACAGCCGTCACTCCAACTTCTCTGTTGCACAGTAGGAAAGTCCTTACCTTCAAAAGAGTTTTCTATGTTACAGACAAAGCTGCCTGTTCATCTAAATTTATCCCACCCCACATACTGATGTGGGCAAACTCTTGCTAGTGGGAGTTTGTACAGCACCAGATTCCGTCATTACATATTATGGCAATGAGACTAACATCAGTGTCATGCCCGTGGCTGTGATACCTACATGAATCCCAGTCCAGCATGATGGTAGAGGACATCACAGCAAGGGGCACCTACATACAGAAGTGTAGAAAAGTATGTTTTTGTACCTAGATATTCCCTGCAACACAGCACAGTACATCAGCTGTTAGGCTGCAGTGGGAGCAGGAGACAGATGAGCACCGGCGTACTTTGTACACCACTGTGCACATTGTTCTCCTGTGTGCAGTTCATTAAAGAAGGGTGTTAAGAAGTTTATTCCTCTTTTCATCTCCATCTGCCACTAGAATAAAACCACTAAGACATAGAAAGCAATTTGTAGAAACATGTAGTGTCTGAATAGATAGCACATTTCAACTATACTGATAACAAGCTTAGAAAAACTGACATAGCAGAACTGCAGAATCCAATACATGGATCAAATCTTTCTGGAACATTTCTTCCAGCCATATTTCACATTTTAGGTTGACAGTAGAAACATGTAATTATTATTCAGAGACTTTCGGTCAGCTTCTTTTTCACATAGTTTGCAATTTCTCATGATTTCATTTGCATAGTTATGCAAACAAAGCTGTATTCAGTATAAGATTTGTAGGTAAACATGGTCAAACTGCACAGACATATTAATTATGCTGCTGCATTCAAGCACTCAATGTTCCTTCGTTTCAGAACAAAGCAGCACTCTGTGGGCTTATCCTAGTTCACAGCATAACCATGTTTTTGGTCTGAAATACAGAAATCCAGTTTTGTCAGCTGGAATGGGACCGGACAACATCACAGGCTGCGTTTTACACGAACTTCAGAATAAACTGGCTCCCCACTTAAGCACCATGTTCAATAATAGCCTCACATCAGGCTTTGTGCCCACTGAATGGTGCACAGCAGCAGTTATCCCACTCCACAAAGGGGGAGCCACCACTGATCCTGGGAACTATCGACCTATTAGCCTGATGAGCCTGGTCTGCAAGGCCATAGAATGTATCATCATGGAACTCATAAACAAAGACATTGGTAACCTCCAAACTCTGGATCCCACCCAGTTTGGGTTTGTAAAAGGCAGATCATGCCTCCTGAACCTGATCGACTTCTTTGAGGCAGTCACCAAAGCCGTAGATTAGGGCAAGGTGGATCACACAGCCTATCTTGACCTCGCCAAGGCTTTCGACACCATCCCCCATTCTGGAATTATAGCTAAACTCACTAAACTAGGTATAAATCCCTATGTCACAAGATGGGTTGCCAACTGGCTCACTGACAGAACCCACACTGTAAAAGTTGCAGACTTCAAATCTGACCTCAAAGCAGTGACAAGTGGAGTACCACAGGGTTCTGTCCTGGGACCTCTCCTGTTTGGTATCTACTTCTCTGAAGTACAGGCTAACACAGAAGGCCTCTGGCTAACAAAGTTCGCAGATTACTGCAAACTAGGAGCCATAGTCAAGTCACCAAATGATGTGGACATCCTACAGAAGGGCCTCACTGAGACAGATGCCTGGTGTCAGAGCCATGGCCTCAAGCTCACTGCCAAAAAGTGCAGTGTCATCTCCTTTAGTAAAAACTCTGTACCCATGAACTACCACATAGGCAGCAATCTACTTAACACCGAATGTGTGATAAGAGACCTTGGGACCCAGGGGGATAGTCGTCTCTCCTTTGATAGTCACATCACCACAGTAGTCAGGAAGTCCTTCTACGTGGCACACCTCATCATCATATGGTTCTCATCCATGAAAAAAGAGGTCATTGTTCCCCTCTACTCGACACTCATTAGACCCATTATAGAGTACTATGCCCCTTTTGGAATGTACCTCACAAGATATCTGCAGCAGCTGGAAAGGCCACAGAAGTACCTCACAAAGAGAATTACTGGCCTCAAACAAATGCCCTACACGGACCACCTCAAAAAACTCCAGCTTTACTCCGTAGCATATCACCTACTCCGAGGTGATCTCTACCTAACATATAAAGCTATGTCAAACCCAGAGCTGTTGGACATACTACACCTAAAGAAATCCCAATCCCTCTGTGCTACATGCTCTAGGGACCTAAACCTTGTCACCACAATAAACAGGACATGCTGGAGGGATAGATTCCTGTCTCAGAGACTTCCCATACTCTGGAACAGGCTACCCATCTATGTCAAGCAAAGTTCTTCATTAGCACTCGTCAAGAAAAATCTTGATGAGTGGATGGGAAATAGGAAATACACCCCGGGGATCACTTCTGTGTCTCTGCAGTGGCACAGGAAAATAACTTTCTTGGGTGGCGTAAGCCAGGGAACCTTGTTGGCTAGGCTTACGTAAGCCCTTGAGCCGGTAGCCTAGTACCTATCTACCTACCTACCTATGAACCTATGAATGTCTGAAATAATTCTACTAAAGAAAATCCATCCTGACACTCACAGTTTTTTTTTATATTTCAATATAGGTGTAGCAATAAGGTGCATCTGTTAAAAAACATTATGTACTGCCTTTCATGTCTATGAATCCTAATCCAGAATGGTATGTGCAATTCGTTTATGATGGGGTACATCAGCAAACCATCATTATGGACTGCAATCCATGCCTAGGACTCACAGTCCAGCATGGTGTGTGCAATTTGTTAATGACGGGGTACATCAGTGTGCCATCATTATGGACTGCAATCCATATCTAGGACTCACAATCTAGAATGGTGCAGAGTGCTTTAACACTTCTACACACTATATCTCTCATTAAAATTGTTTAAATACATTGGTAATGACATGTAACTGTTTGAACATCTATAGTAATAATAAATCACTTTTTGTGCTTGTTTTGTAAAAAACATTTGTGATCTGACCTCTCATGCCCAGTATTTTCCTTGGAGCAGCAAACTAATGATCCTTTCTCTGTGAAAACCTGTCTGGCTGGATAGCTGGTGAGGCAAACATTTTGTGCAGGCACTGCAATTAATTATTGCATGCCTCGTGTAGAGTTAGGCTCATTTTACTGTTAATTTTCTCTTTCTGCACACCCCTCAGGCTCTTATGTTTATGTTTTACTAAGTCACTCCCGCAAAATCATTCTTAAAACTAGCAATTAACTTTCTCTACTTACTACACATGTCATAACACTTCAGTCCTTTCCAGTTTCTTCCAAATTAATTCTGTTTTATTATCTTTTCTGATTATTTTTCAGTGTATAACACTTGAACAAACCAGATTACCATTGGGTTGCCCTCTTGTACGTCTAATAAATATTTTTATAAAAATACATTTATATGTCATCTAAAGTAACAATATAATGCATATTCCTAGCTAGATTAATCTTATTATCCTTGGCTCAGATGGTTTATGCACTGCAAATCATCAACTTCAAATATTTATTCTCAATTACTATACATTATAAGGAGCTCCTGAAGTACCTTTTGTAAGTTATATCTCCGTCCACCTTCAGCTGAACAAATGCACACTATTTATCCTTTTCTTTCGGTTATTTTTATTTGTCCATCCAGACCGATGTCACCATCTTACCTCACATTTCCCGTTCCATTCTGTCCACGTAGTCACCTTTGTCACTCCTTCCTCTTCATATTTAACTTTACTGCATCCTAAACCTTAGTCTCCGTCTTCTTTTCGTCTCCTATCAACCTGCACTTCCCAGTATGTCTACAATGCACGGCCTTAGTTTAGTTGTTCTCTCTCCTTTTGACTATCATGTATCAATATAGATGCATTTATTCTTCTCTGACACTCACATCTCCATCCCTTTGTCCTCCTCATAAAACCCACAATAGCTATAGTGCCAAAATGAAAAATGGAGCCAGAACCTATCCTATGCAGTCTATTTAAATGTATACTTCTTCACTATATCATAGCATTCTTCTCTACTAGCTGCTTCTATGTCATGCCTATAAAAGTCTCTTTCACTGTTGGCCTAGCAAAAATATCTAACTATAATTATCATTCACTCCCCTGTCCCCATGTTTATCACCTCTTTCTTTGTAGGTCCAATGATTACACCCAAATCCTGGAGAGGTGAGGTGTACTTCCTGATTTTAGTGACTGTTCACTGTTTTGCTTTCCTTGTGACTTACCATGTTCAACTACTTCTGACTCAACAAATCATAAATCTTAAGGCAGTAGTATGTACAACGAAGTAACACAATTAGCTACCTTTGTCCATCTTTACAATCCTAATATTTTATATATCATTGACATTGCTTTAAATTCCACAGTAAGACCAATGAAGTGAGTTTATCTAGATACAGTGTCATCAGACATAATAGCTGTCATAAAAAAGGCTGGATGAGTTGAAAGTGTAGGTCAGACATATCCTGTCTTCTCCTCACATTAGAATCAGTGTCCATATAATGCAAAGTATAGAGTAAAAACGGAGGAGTTATCCTGATAAGCATTCCACTAGGCACTAGTCATGCATCCCTCTCATAATTGAAATATAAATCTAAAACAAATTCAGGAATAATACGTGAGAGATTCTTTTCTTTCATGAATAATCGTAGTATATTTACTTCGAAATTAATTATGTTTAATCATTATAATCACTCTGGGCCCTCCAGTTTATATAAGATGATAACAAGGAGACTATTATATACCATATTATCTCCTCTAATCTACTAAACATTAAAGCAACTGGAATTTTATCTGGCTACTGATCGTTGTGTCATCTCTATTTTTTTTTGT
Organism: Protopterus annectens; assembly: GCF_019279795.1. Lineage (NCBI taxonomy): Eukaryota > Metazoa > Chordata > Ceratodontiformes > Protopteridae > Protopterus > Protopterus annectens. The sequence continues at coordinate 118,039,967 of NC_056739.1, forward strand.
CCAATATCTTTTTATTGGAAATAAATTTAACAAATAAAAGAATTGGAATATCTTTAACAGCATTTTAACAGGAAATAAATATATATAAAAAATAATGTTCCATTGTTTACATCAAAATAGCAAATATAAACACATTTTGATAGTGGAATCCTCAATGAAAACAAAAACAGTTTACTTAGTCTAATGGAAAGTACAATGCTTTGCAATGTTTTGGGAAAAGAATGCAGTATGTGATAAAATCGATCGCTTTTGAAGTCTATGTCAGGTTTAAGAATGAAACTTATTAAAGTAGCCTTTTAGCACTAAGGGTGGTATTCGTAGTCATTTATGTAAATGCATTTAAGCTATCTGCAATGTTCGTAAATGATCGCAGCTGAGTTGTGATTCATAGAGGCCATTTACACACATATGCCATGACCTTGAATGAGCTTATGCAGATGTGTAATAATGAGATGTAAACGAGCAATGATTTAACTTGGCGTATACTAATGAGGTATTCTCTGCACCATTTGCAATTCATAGTGAAATTTTCGAAATTGTTCATGCAGTCCACAGATACGTTATGCAAAGGGAAGTCTCGCCAAGCCTATCTGTGTTGCAGTCCATGATAATGTTGTCATTTGCAGATAATTTGGTTATTTCCAAGTGTGAGTTGCTTGTCTTGGCTGGGACAAATCCACTAGTGCCCAGTGGGGCTCACAGGTAACGAAGGTGAAAAAATAAACATAGGATAATTCAGTATAACTTTGTCACAGGCCACAAAGGTGGAAATATAAACATAGGATAACTCAGTATAACTTTGTCACAGGCCACAAAGGTGAAAATATAAACATAGGATAACTCAGTATAACTTTGTCACAGGCCACAATGGTGAAAATATAAACATAGGATAACTCAGTATAACTTTGTCACAGGCCACGATGGTGAAAATATAAACATAGGATAACTCAGTATAACTTTGACAATGAGGAAATCCTTGATAAGTTCAGAATGGACTGAGACATTAAAAGTGTCTTAGTGGGTATGTTTGACTCCCCATAGCAGTACTGGAGGAATGCATGACTTCCTATCCTCGTGGATATTAAGGTATGTATAGCCTGACTATACTATACTATACTATACTATACAGAGACACACTGGAGACATAATGGGGATCTCACAGGCTTCTGTCTTGAGGATACTGCAGCAATGCCTGGATGTATTCTTGGCATGTGTCGATTAGTAATTTCCTGGTGTCACCTCAGGATTAAGCCAGGACTATGTGTGCCTTTTATGGGGTGGCACACTTCCCTGAGGTACTTGATGTAGTATATTGCACCCATGTGGCAATTAGGGCCCCTTCTGATCAAAAGAGTAAGCATTACCACAATTCCATCAATTGCTAGGTAGTTTGTGATTCATAGGAGTGAATCACCAACATTTCTGACCAGCATCCTGATAGTGTACATGATTCCCATATCTGGCACACTGGCTCACTGTACTGTCTCTTCATGCCTGGTATGATGTCCAGTGGTCATCTTGCTGGTAAGTGGAAAATATTTTTTTATATTTAGTTTAAACTAGTTATTCATGTTAAAATATATTGCTGAATACTAAACATTTTTGTTTTGTTTTGTCTCCCTGTCATTTTTCCTCTCTCTCTTTTGTTTTTCATGTGATGCTGGATATCCACTGGAGCCACGGCTAATGATATCAGTGAGAAATCCATGTGGAACTGCAGGGGAGACATATAACACATCCCTGCCCCAGACCTATTATTGTCATTGAGAGGGTCTTTGGCCTGCTGAAGAACCATTTCAGGTGCCTGGATAAGTCTGAGGGTGTTGTTCAGTATGACCCAGCTACTGTATGCAGGATGTTTACTGCATGCTGCATTCTGCATAATATGATCAAGTGTCTGTCCTTTGAAGTGACCCATGCTGTCACCGCAGCTCTCAGTTGCAGTCCCAGTTTGACTAATGATGACCACTTGCTAGCAATACTAAGGGACTCTACATGGCAGGCTCATGCATATGCAGGTAAAGAGCTAACATCTATTCCAGAACTATGGACCCAGGCACTCAGATTAGTGTTTCCTTTCTTGTAAAAAATACACAGAGTATAACTGATGTATGCAGTGATATCTGTGGGCTATGCTGTGTGGTGCATGGTCTGTTGTCACTGTTCATCTGACATTCTCTCTCATCTTAAAATTATGTTTTTTTCTTTTGCAGAAGATAGTTGTATTATTGTTAAAATCATGCCTGAGTACTCACTGACTCTTGTTCAGTGACATTGTAAGGCATCATGTAAATAATAATTAAATTTTCTCTGTTTTGATGAATAAATTCTGCTGTAGTGATTTACTTAAGTACAGAAATATTAAATAGTCTCAATATTTCAAAATGTCATCTAATTAATGCATTGCATTTGAAAGAAAATGTGTTATACTGTTTTTATATTATGCAATTTCTTCTCAGATTCTGTTTGCTGCAGTACTGCTTATCAGATTATTTGTACAATAATTTTTGACTTCAGAGACATAAAAAAATCATCATTTGTGCAGTGGTGATGGGGAAGTGGCAGCAGTGTGTATTTATATGTCAGGATACTCATTTTAGCCTGGAATTCTCTTATTATAATACTCCTGAAAATGTTTGTGTGTTAATGCTTTTAAGTTGTAGTTAACTGCCACCTGTAACAATGGCAATGCATATAGCATTGCTGTTCATAACTGCAAAGAAATGTTGTACAGATTTTTTCCACCTTTCCTTGATGGCTTACATAGTAGGTTTACAGGGATGAAATGCATACATTTGCAAAGGTGGCTCTCCCCTACAAAAATATTTTTTTATGTTATTTCACTTCAAATTGAACAATCAGCTGTGCTTCTGAAGGTGAAAGTGTATAGTTACAGAATTCTCAGACATAATTCACACTTGTTCAGGATCAAATGAGTCATACACATATCCTAAAGATAGGCTTGGTGATGTTGCAAGTGATTTTGAAGCGGGGCTACCATGAGAACAGAAAGGTAAGTTGGTCCAGTGTCATAATCTATTAATATGCAGGTGACCCTGCAGACACTGATCTGACAGTGCTGTGTGTGACAGTGATCATGACCTCAAATGGGAGGTTCTGGTAGCAGTACATGAACACTAAAGTGGTCTCCATGAAATCTGTTGTCCTTGTTCACCTAGACTACTTAAAGTACTTTCCTGAAAAGCATATGTATTCTCATGTGGGTTTTGCATGAGTCTGGATGGTACCACATGCTGTTCCCCTTGCAAGACTTACTGCAGCTGGACTCTAGCATGTCCAAACTAGTATATAAATGGAGGTGACCATGGATACTTGGTGTGCCGCCATACTATGCATCAGTGTGATCGTGGCATTATCCCTACTTTGTGCAGTTTCCATGTAGTGCTGGAAATCCTCACAGACACCCTGGAGAACCCTGACCATTTCCAGTTGACTCTGTGGCAGTGCTCTGACCCTTAACAATGTCACAGAACATTTTATGTTGGGCAGCCAATGATTTATGTGTTTCCTGGTGTAGCTGTAACAAATTCCTGCATCTGGCTGTCCTTTGTAAAGGGGTCTCTGTGGAAACTGCTACCTCTGAATGTCTGCCATTATCCTGAAAGAGTTCCTCTGGTCTTGGAGATACTGCTGTTGAGGTCGTTGGCTGTTCCTCCTGTACAAGAGTGAGTGTGATGTCATCATGTGAGTGACTTTGTGATGCACTGTCACTTCCTTCAGAGTTGCCAACATGCTCCCGTACAAAAGCGAGTGTGATGTCAACACCAGTTGTTTGTCTGTGTTAGTCCTTTCTGGAGAATATTTGTGTCAGTGTGGGATTCAATGACAGTTCCTAATTTGCAATCATCTGCAAATTTAGTTAACCAGAGACCACTGACATTGGTCTTGACTTCAGGGAAGTAAATGCCAAAAAAGGAGTTGTCCAAGGACCAATACCTGAGGGACTCCACTTGTTATTGGCCTCTTTCTAGAGGTGGACTCCCCAAGTCTAAATTCCTGGGTCCTGTCTATGAGCCACTCGGCTATCCACCAGGTGGCATACGGGTTTATACCTAACCTCTTCAGTTTGTCAACAATGCCGGAGTGGGGTATTGTGTCAAATGCCTTGGCCAGGACAAGGTAGGCAGTGTGAACCATTTTGCCCTCAACCATTGCTTTGGTGACCTTCTCAAAGAAGTCTACCAGGTTGAGTAGGCGTGACCTGCTTTGATGAAAACAAACTGGGTTGGGTCCATTGCCTGGAGGTTTACTATATCATTATTCATCAGTTCCATGGTTATTTCCATGGTATTGCATATAAGACTATTGAGACTTATGGGTCTGTAGTTTCCAGGGTCTGTAGATGGCCCACCTTTGTGCAGAGGGATGACTGCTGCTGTTTTTCATTCATGAGCCATGCAGCCTGTTTGAAGGCTACAGTTAAACAGCAATTCCAGAGGCCCTGATAGGTCATGTTTCATGCTTTTTAGAAGGCTTCCTGGGATATTGTCTGGGCCCATTGATGCAGTGCTCTTGACCTTAGAGAGAGCATTAAGGACCTGTTCCCTAATGAGAGCATGGAGAGTTATATTTGATGGTATTTCCTGAGGGAAGTTTGTGGGGGGAGAGAAGGGTAAAGGTGGAACTGAATTTGTCAGCCAGTAGGTTTGGTATATCTTCTGGCTCAGTAGAGCTGGCTCCATTTACAATAAGCTCTGCACATAATTGTGTATTCCCTTTGAGGTTGCAGACATAATTAAAGAATGCCTTGTGGTTTTCCTTGGCCTGGGAGGTCAAATTTATCTCAAATTTAGGTTTGGTAGACTTTATTTGTCCTCTGAGTTGTTTGTTTAGTTTGATGAGAATGTTTTAACCTACTGGGCACTGTGCCTCCTAATTTTTGCCATGACTTTCTTCCTTCTGTTTTATAGTCTACTGATTTTGTGATTCCACCAAGGTGGCTTATTTTCAGTAAGTTCAGTAAGTGTAAAATCATGGAAGCTGTTTCTAGGGAGATTCCTTCAACCAGAGCCTTACCAACCCAGCCACTTATGACTGACAGGTTATAGTTAATTAATTTACTTTGTTTCAACCATAGATAGCATTTCAGCATCTTATCGTTAAAGAAATTACTTTTTCAATAAGAAACAATGTACTATTCAGTCCTTCATCTTTCTAGAACAGCTAAATCAACTTTATAGTGGACAGTGTTGCAAGTACCTTTGTCAGGAAGTTTCATTTAACTGGGAAGGGTTAGGTGGGCTTAAGTAGGTGTCATCATGAAGTGATTACAGATCAATTATGTCAAAAATAGAAGGTCAACCCATCTTATAGTGGAATATGTTTGCATATTGCATATTGCACACACCATTGCATGCACCCATCTCATGTCTACACTCCTCTATGCCTTCCCAATACTCAAAACTTGACAAAGACTGAAATTGCTAAACTCAATTCCTGCTACAATAAAATAACCAGGTTTGCTACAGACTCTCCTTTCAGGTCACATCATTGTTTAGCAAGTTAATAGACTTGTACTCCCCCAAGTCCTCCTCCAGAACCAACTAATATTTGCCCACAAAATCCTTCATCAACCTGACAAAACCCCTGCCTTCCAAAATTTAATACTTCCAGACTCAAACAGATCACTCCACACTAGTAATAGATTCCTACTACAGGTAACAAAAGCCTGCAACACAGCTGGTAATTCCCTCTTCTTCAACTATAAATCAAGAAATGGAACTCTCTGCTCCATAATATAGTGTCCCATTCTTCCTTAATAAAGTTTAAACAAATGCTAAAAACTCATCTGGCAGATACATGGTTATGCTCCTTCACTACCCCTGGTCAACTGTCTCTCAATTTCTGAAATTATCTAACCACTTGCACCAACTAAACTACCTAACTAGTAACCTCACAATAATGAGACTCCAGTTTCTCAACTCCCTGTTCACTCTGCAATACTATGTATTGACAAGACTAAGAATTTGCAGTGTATATTGTTTATCAGACCTAGATTTAGTATGCAAACCACAGCAGGTCTTGTATCATATCCCTTACAGATACATCTATGTATTGTGTTTGCTACCTAAAATCTGTTCTGTGGGTCATTCCTACCACAAGTCATATAACTCTTAAACTGCATCTTCTGTATATACTATAACCTGTACATTTCATCAAATAGATCTGCTGTTCACACTTTTTGTACCACTGCTTTATACCTTGCATGTTGATATTTGTACATACTATTTTTACAAATTGTATTTTTGAATATTATGTGTATCTTGTATTAAGGAGCTTTTCTCCCTGGGCATCTACTGAAATAGGACCTGTGTCCAGTCACCAAATGTAAAATAAATAAATAAATAATACGTGAAGATAACAGACTCACTGCTTGCCAGGAAGGGGCTTGTGCTTACCATATGAGGGATTATGTTTTCAGTAACATAAGTGAGTAAGCCTGTGGCAGTAAATTATTAATCTTTCTTAGACTCTTATTGTAGAACATTGTTTCAAGTCTAGGAGCTTTCCGTGACCCCCAACACTTATAATTATTGCAGTATGGGCTTCATTTGTGACCTCTAGCACTTAGAAGAAGAGATGCAGCACTGTAATGTCTGCTGTATTGACTGCACAATAAGCTTATCAGGTTACAGATACTGAAGGATCACTTTACTCTATCTTTCCTCAGTAGTTAAGACCATGGATTGCATTGTACTTCCTTAATTAACATAAGGGGTACTGCAGACTCATTTTTGCTGTCACCAGTGGACTTAAGCCAATTCTCATACCCATAATACACTAAGCAACATTAGGTACCAACTCATCTTTTTCCACAGTGGTCACTTGTTGAGTCCACCATCTTCCTTTTAAGCTGTGGCATTGGTCACTGGCAGGGAACTCATTCAGTGATGCATTATGGGCTTTTAGTACTGAATTTGCATGTGATACTCAACTGATTACTGATTGTGCTGTAGGTCAAGCAGTGCCGTGGAAGTATTAAATAAATGCTTAGTCACTGTCCAAGGATCAATGTTAGCTGGCTGGCTATAGATGAGAATTGGTGGCAGGGATACTGACAAAAACTGCTTCTAGCAGGAATGTCAAGTTACTCGAGAACACTGAATGGCAGAATTGTGACATACGATGTCAGAAGCAAAACTCCAAAGTGAGCCTTTTTCCTCTAATCAGTTTAAAAGAAACTCTGAAGTTGCACAAACAAGTGAAAAAACCCTTGCTGTCGTTAATTCCATTCTGACTGGTCATGGCTTGCTTCTGAGTTCGCTGCTATTTCCAGTTACTCATCTGCTGTACGTCTGGGGGAGATATGTGCCTGTTGTACATCTGACAAAATGGATAGTTAATTGTTCTATTGATTCACAATAGTAAAGGTTCTATGTGCTGTCTGTTATCAGAGTGGTTTTAAAATGTATTTAACAAAAATGGTACTATTATGGAGTCAGTTACTACCCAGAGAGTCCAGGAAACCATAAAGAAACCTAACCCAGAGAGTCCAGGAAACCATAAACAAACCTAACCCAGAGAGTCCAGGAAACCATAAAGAAACCTAACCCAGAGAGACCAGGAAACCATAAAGAAACCTAACTCAGAGAGTCCAGGAAACCATAAAGAAACCTAACCCAGAGAGTCCAGGAAACCATAAAGAAACCTAACCCAGAGAGACCAGGAAACCATAAAGAAACCTAACCCAGAGAGTCCAGGAAACCATAAAGAAATCTAACCCAGAGAGTCCAGGAAACCATAAAGAAACCTAACCCAGAGAGTCCAGGAAACCATAAAGAAACCTAACCCAGAGAGTCCAGGAAACCATAAAGAAACCTAACCCAGAGAGTCCAGGAAACCATAAAGAAACCTAACCCAGAGAGTCCAGGAAACCATAAAGAAACCTAACCCAGAGAGTCCAGGAAACCATAAAGAAACCTAACCCAAATTTCTAGTTGCCTCAGTACGGTCTGGTTAAGTGACTTGCCCAAGGTCACACCATATGTAGGTGAACTTGGAAAGATTTAAAGTCGACACCCTTGACTCAAAAGCAGCTCATTAACAGGTCGAGCTTTAGTTCTCTGCTCTAACGAACTTTAGTTCTCTGCTCTAATGAGCTTTACTTCTCTACTCTAACTGCTTGACAGAGTAACAGTTTTAATTAAATACAGAAATCTGTTGCAAACTAGTAGAGAAGATTGTATCACAGTAATATGCAACAATGACTGCATAATGGATGCGGAAGATCAAATTCTTCTGGTTATCACTCCAAATAATGCAGATTATTTGACTTGACAAATGTCAACACCTTCACAGTTGCAAGAGGCAGTAAAGAAGGTACTGAAAACTATATGTTATGGAAATTCCACGTTTAGACAATATTATACAATCCAGGGTTACTAACAAATTAATTAATTCTTTAGTGCGATGACTAAAGCAAAACAATGAAAAACAATATACATGTTGAAGCAGCTTTTGTTCAACAACCCACAAGTCAGATACAAATCAGAAATATTATTGCATACAGCATACTGAGTATTGATGGTAGGCTTACATGCTTGCAGGATACCTACATGTCATTTCTGACCTTTCTGCATCTTCCTTGTCTTCCAGAATAGCTATTGTGGTCAAATGGGGCCTTGTGCAGGATAATGAATCAGGCCCTCGTCAGCCATACCAGTATAATATTACTTGGCTGTCTCCACTCAATTACTATAAAATTCTGTTCAAACAAGTCAGTGTGCATACAATTTTCTTTCTTACTTTTACATTTATTACAGAGATTTAGATTTAATTTAAAATTTTTATTTTAAATTTCACTGCAAAAAAACTGACAGTCATTTTCTAAACAAAAGACTCTCACATTGAAAACAGACTTAGTAAGAGAAACTGTAAATGTCTCTTTCCTTGTAACTCACATTTAGTGAGAATGAAACTAGCAACTTATTAAACTGCAAGAGGCATGCTTGGACTCATAGTTAAATGACATATACTGAAGTTCTAATTAGTGGCTACATGAAGGGTGCAGGAATTTAAAAGACAAGTGTGTAATGTGTTTGATAACACAAACTACTGTAGCCTAAACACAGTGCATTTCACATTGCATGCCCGAAAAAACAAGCTAAATTAAAGATGCATTCATAGTCAAAAATATTAACTTTAAACTGATAGACTTCATGCTCTTGAATTTAATCACAGCTAAATGATAACTATACTATTAACATTCAACAAAGCAAGGAAGCCAAGAATTATGGCCTATATTTTGATTCTTCTGTTTACTACAATGAATTTCCTTTCTTTACACCATAAATTCACTGGTTCATAAGTAGTTACTATGCTTGCAGTTCAGGGCACCATTAAGGTACTTAGTCCAGATTTCCAGTTACCTCAAAGAACTGTCTGGTTAAGTGACTTGCTCTAGGTCACACAATAAACAATTGAGAGCTCAGAGACTCAAACCCTATACCCCAGGAACTAACCCTCTGTGCCAACTGCTAGACTAAATTAAAATAAGGAGGGTAGGATTCAAACTCCACAACCTTGATACAGGAAACAACAGCATTAACTTACTACACTAATTCATAAGTTTCTAGTGAAATAGTAGGCTGCAAGAACAGAGTATTTATACAGAGTGATACACACATATGTGAACATCAATTACAGCTTCCTCAAAGTTACATAGTAGGCAAATGGAGGTGAAAGGGTTCAAACTGTGTACTTTTGATTACAGGTGGCAGAGTGTCTGGCAATGCAGAGAATTAAGGTTCTAAACTCTTTGATTCCTGTAGTTAAGGATGCAGGGTTTGACTCTTTCTACCTCCATTTGCCTGCTGTCTGATTCTGAGCAAGTTACTTTACCAGATAGTGCTCCTGAGATAATAGAAAAGCTGTCTTAATAACAAGTAGATTCTCTCCTTATCAACATGCAGGCTTCTGTTAAAGCCAAACTCAAAATATGCTGTAAGAAAGTGGCTACATTTGCCAGTAATAAACAGTATTACACACATCATTGCAAAGCCCTCAAAATCTCAAAGTGATTCAAACTACCCTAGCACCTTGACTTTGTACAACTAGCTACAGCCCACAGTATAATACATAAACCCCTGGATGCCCAGCTTAAACTCTATTTTACCTGTCTATTACCCAAATATACCCATTTGCTCACATGACAAGCAACTCCTCAACATCTATAAACCTCAAAAATCAACCTGAAGGAAATTTTATACTTGCTCAGTTGCAAAAAATGGAATTCCCTGCCACAGGCTATTAGATTAGCGTACTGTCATCCTTTCTTGAAACACTTTCTGAAAGACCACTTATAAAACTCTTGGCTCTGTTTATGCTCCACTCCTTGCTTAAATGTATCATCCCTTATCACCACTATGATTCCCTATCCTCACTAACCTTAGTTTTGTTTATGTTTCATTCCTCATTGAAATGTATCATCCCTTATCACCACTATGATTCCCTACCCTCACTAACCTTAGTTCTGTACATGCTCAACTCCTTGCTGAAATGTATCATCCCTTATCACCACTATGATTCCCTACCCTTACTAACCTTAGTTCTGTACATGCTCCACTCCTCACTGAAATGTATCATCCCTTATCACCACTATGATTCCCTACCCTCACTAACCTTGGTTCTGTTTATGTTCCACTCCTCGCTGAAATGTATCATCCCTTATCAACACTATGATTCCCTACCCTCACTAACCTCCCTAAAACAGGGAGACTTTTTTACTAGGTCATGCTATAAGCATGAATGTAGTTATTTAAAATCAAATTGTTTTCTTGGCTGGCCATGCCCGAAGCTGTGGAACCTGGGCAACCTTCCCATTTTGCACCGGTTATTAATCTGCCACTGGTTGAGGTGGAATAGTTTTCAGACTAGCCCTTCTGCCCTACCCAATTAACAAACAAACAAGCACAGAAAAATGAAACAAATAATTACATTTCTAAAAATATCACTGCGGTGAAAGAATATTTTAAGTTTCTTTCATTATATGTTTTTAACAATATGGAAAACCTGTTAAACCCTTGGCATCATTTATTACATCAAAATTTACAATGGATAGTGGAAATGGCAGAGAAGCTGTGCTCAACACAGAATGCCTGACAGAGGTGTACATTTTGTGTCTGAGTCACTGTCCCCTGAGAGAAAAGACTTCACAGCTGTACAAGGTAGTATTAATAATACATTATGGAATCCAAAGATTTCATACATTTTTATACTGTGTGGCTTTTACTACATATTCCAGTCACACACAAGTGCTTACTCGGTTAATAAAAAGAAACCTGTTGCATGAATGGGTTCACCAGGAATACAGAACAGGTCTGGGCTGTGCTCTTGAGACAGCCTCTGAGTATAAGGGAAAAGTATTGTGACAATGCTGACGCACAACAGGTTACCCGTTCCAGGAAAAACAAAAAAAAAAAGACCTACAGAACTGGATACTACTGGTCAGACACTAATATCAGATTCACAAACAATGTACCATAACATAACGAACTAAACATAGTTTTATCTAACGTAAACAAATACATATAGAAATCTTAGCATATGCTAATTGAACTAGGGTTTATGCCATATTATTCCCAATGACTAGCCTTAACTGTCAGAGATGGGTTTGTACTTCAGGGATATGAGGCCCAAGTTTCTCTGCAGAGTCACTTTGTAGTACTAAAGATGTTCCAAGCTCATCTGGTAATTACCAGTACGAAAGCTTAGCCAAAACATATACACATACATCTGTATGTATGTGTGTGAATGTATACCTCTCTCTCGGTATACATATATCTATCTAAATCTATCTCTCTCTCTCTATATATATATATATATATATATATATATATAGATGTATATGGGTCACCTTCAGATTGTTGAACAGCTGGAATGTTGAACTGCATAGAGCTGAGACGAAAACATTGTTTTTTTAGAACATCAAAACGTTTGCATGGAGAGCACTGTAGGGGAAAATTCTCATTTACTTTAATATAAATGTGTTTTTGGAGTTAGTATATTTAAGTCACAGGAGGTGTGTAGCCCCCCTGCTGCAGCAAAAAAAAAAAAGTTTTTTTTTTTTAATTTAGGTTTCGATGTTCCAAGGTTTCATGGTCTTGACGATATGCGGTTCGATGTTCCGGCCATTCGATAATCTGAAGTAGACCCATATATATATATATATATATATATATATATATATATATATATGTGTGTGTGTGTGTGTGTGTGTGTGCACACACACACACACACACACACACACACACACACACACACATATATATATATATATATATATATATATACACACACACACACACACACACACATATATATATATATATTTATATAAACACAAATATATATATATATATATATATATATATATATATATATATATATATAGTGTTCCTATCACATAGTCAAACTTTTACAAGTTTGAACCACATATGGTCGAGACCATATGTTCGAATTTGTAAAAGTTTGAGCGTGTGAATGGAAATCTCCATTCCATAAGCAGAGGTTTCCATTCACTTCAATGTGGTGCGATCTCGGAGTTGGTATATTTAAGGGGTGAGGGGTGTGGGGGTGCAGGGAGGCTTACCCCCCTGCATACAACAAATTTTTTTGTCCGTTGTATTTTTATTTTTTTATCGGTACTCGAAATTCTGTAACTTCGAACTTAATGGTTCGACCATTAGGTGTTTGGAGTTACGGAACTTCGACTATTTGATATAGACCCATATATATATATATATATATATATATATATATATATATATATATATAAAAATATAATATGGGTTCCATGAACTTTGTCAAATGGTACTTTGGTCAACATCTGTTTAATTATCCACCGACTCTCATTATATTGCTAAGATTTGGAATTCTCTACCTAGTAACATCACATCTAGCACTACATTAACTAAATTTAAACAAACACTAAAAAACACTAAATGGCTGTGCTCTTGCTCTGCCCCAGACTAAGACTCCTACAAACTGTTTTTTGTTAATAACACCTTCACCTGTTTTTTTTTAACTGTGGATTTTTTATGTATTAAGTGTAACCCAACATTATTTCACACCCCCTTTATGATACTTATTTTTTATCTCAGTTATACCTTCATTCGTACACATTTCGTGGGTATCTAAACTATGAGAACGTCTACTCTACGTACCACGTTTTTTATTTGTAATCTTCTTCTCTTTTATCTTTACTTTAAACATCTTTTCTTTCTTTGTTCTATGTGGAGCTTTTCTCCCCGGGCCTCTGCTGAAAATGGACATTCTGTCCAGTCAGATTTTCCCGGTAATCAAATGTAAAAATAAAATAAATAAAAATAAATATATAATCGACCCAGTGTAGGTGATTATACCATTTTCAGCTTCAGATTGTGCAATCTCAGAGTTAGAATACCTAACTAGAAGGGGGCGTAGGGGAGATGTTTTGTTTTTTTTTTTTTACGTTTTGCACCTTGTCATCACAAGTTATCTCACAGGGTGGACCTACTCACACAAGACAAGGGATCTCTCTTCCATCCCCACCTGTCCACTCTTCAGCTGACAGTGTGGATGATAGGGTTTGGATTGCACATAGACACCATTTCTCATGAGGACATGCTTAGAGTCCTGCAGGAGGCCAGGACACCCAATACTAGGAAATCCTACTTATCCAACTGTAAAAGGTTTTCTGTTAGGTGTCTTTCTCGTAACCTGAATCCACTTTCTGTGGATGTTCCTTTGTTTTTTTTTTTTCTTATCTATGTGAACTGCTGAATGCTTTGTTGACTTATTCTTCTGTTTAAAGCCCACTTATCAGCAATTTCTGCTTGTCTTCCTTTATCACCTCCTTTAGCTTCTAGATTTGAAGCCAAACAGTTTCTTAAAGGCATCCTACTTATTAGGCCTCACAGGAATCTCATTCCTCCTCCCTTTTGAGTTTGCACTTTCAGCTTCCTTGCACCATTGCTCTTGGGAAGACTGCTTTTGTTAGCCCTTACTTCTGACAGATGGGTGTTTGAGCTTCAAGCCTTTATGGCTTGTCCTCCTTTTTAAGTGTTTCATAAGGACAGGGTGTCTCTTTGTACAAATCCTTCTTTTATGCCCAGGATAGTGAACGATTTGTCCCTTAATAAATCTATTCATTTGCCCACTTTGTTCCCTTCTCTGCAATCTGCCAGTGAGAAGGTGATGTATGTGCTGGATGTGCATAAACAACTCACATTTTATTTAGATAACAATAAAACTTTTTGTAAATCTGATCAGTTCTTTGCTTCTTTTCATCCTAGGTCCTTAGGATTGGCTGTGTCCAAGCAAACTCTTTATTTTTTGATTTCTAAAGCCACGTTTTGTTATTCATTTTATGGTACAAGTTTTACTTATTCTGTTAAGGCTCATTCTACTAGAGCTGTGGCTTATTCTGGTACTTTTTTCAAGGGTTTGGATACTAACTCTATTTTTGAGGTAACTACCTGGAGTTCGGTGCATACATTTACCAAACACTACAAGCTGGATGGAATTTACAGAGTTAGAGCTGGTTTTGACAGGGCCATCCTTCATGGCTTTCTGGAGAGATCTGCTGGTTCTTCCTCCTCCATCTCTTCTTCCTCAGCTTTGGCCTCTCCCTATTGTAATGAATACTGCAGCAGTGGTATGGACAGACATAGTACAGTTGTGTAGAATCTCTCCACTCTCCCTGATGTGATGAATACTGCAGCAGTGATATGGAAGGACATAGTACAGTTGTGTAGAATCTCTTCACTCTCCCTAATGTAATGAATACTGCAGCAGTGATATGGAAGGACGTAGTACAGTTGTGTAGAATCTCTTCACTCTCCCTAATGTAATGAATACTGCAGCAGTGATATGGAAGGACATAGTACAGTTGTGTAGAATCTCTTCACTCTCCCTAATGTAATGAATATTAGAGCAGAGATATGGAAGCACATAGTACAGTTGTGTAGAATCTCTTCACTCTCCCTAATGTAATGAATACTACAGCAGTGATATGGACAGACGTAGTACAATTGTGTAGAATCTCTCCACTCTCCCTGATGTGATGAATACTGCAGCAGTGATATGGAAGGATGTAGTACAGTTGTGTAGAATCTCTTCACGTTCCCTAATGTAATAAATACTACAACAGTGAAATGGAAGGACGTTTATTTGTGTAAGATCTTACCATGACGGTAGATGTCCAACTCTCTCCTTCTGCACCACTGGTCCATTTCTCTTCTGGATGTACTGATTACCTCTGTACTCCTTGGACTGATGTTCCTACTAGGGCTCTCAGTGCTGAGGTTGGTATGTCCGGATGTCACCTTTATGCCCTACACTACACGAGGAGCATATGTTTGATGTATGGCGTACCTTAAAGCAACCTAAAGGCTTTGGTATACTGTCTGGACATCTGGCCACCCTTGGCAGGGGATCCCTATTGCAATGAATATTCAACAGTGAAGAGAAGGACATCTACCATTATGGTAAGATTTTGAACAACTGCACTTTCATGCCTGTTATGAAATGCATGTCGAGTAAGATCTGCAGTAGGTGTTTGGTTGCATTGTATTGCTAATGAGAAGCTTATCCATATGTGCAGTGGTACTGATGTGGCATATGTACGCTTCTACATGCAGCTGCATGTAAGGCCAACTTTGGCATGTCAATACACCCCAAAGATAGTGGGAGGGGGACTGCACAGCATGATCATTAACATCATGGGAGCCTTTTACTAGGCACCACTTTACATGTATAAGTGAATCTGACCTTTGCTAAAAAAATTATTTTCATTGCAGACAAATAATGCATATGTGAAATTAAAGGGGCAAGGTCAGCATGACTATGAGTGACTCTAAAGGGGCAAGGTGGGCGTGACTGTGAGTGACTCTAAAGGGGCAAGGTGGGCGTGACTGTGAGTGACTCTAAAGGGGCAAGGTGGGCGTGACTGTGAGTGACTCTAAAGGGGCAAGGTGGGCGTGACTGTGAGTGACTCTAAAGGGGCAAGGTGGGCGTGACTGTGAGTGACTCTAAAGGGCCAAAGTGGATGTGACTACGTGTGACTCTAAAGGGGCAATGTTGGCATGACTATGAATCACTCTAAGTCTTGGAAACTGTTCTTACTAACACATCTGTACCTGCAGACTGCCTCTTCAACAGAAGAATGTACCACATTTATAGAGAAATATGTTGATTTTTAAAATATAGTAAATAATAAAACCATATAAAAGCATCTTGTTTCATGTGGAGATTCATTAAACAAGCAACTCACCCCAAATACCAGAAGGTTCCCAGGTGCCTAAAAATTGGATACTGCCACAGGATGGTTACTAAAATGTCCCTTGCAATTAGAAGACAGTTTTCCCTCTTCAGCTTTCACCATATATCTCCTGAATATTGTAGTGTATACATTTCCTTTCCCACAAATGTCTCTATGGCATTCATTCCTTCATTCCATCAGCTGACTGTCTGACAGCCTAACCCTGTTCTGAATCTATATTAGGCTGACTGCAATCTGACCTCCATTGGCTTTGTGTGGGGCCTGGCAATCCAAGTAAACATTAGCAGTCAAGAAGCTAAAAACTGAACATTAATTACACTATCAAAAATCTGTCCCAACTGATAATAAAAGAATTTATTGTTTTAACTTTACAAATATAAAATATTAACACCTTCAGGTCAGGAGTTCGAAAAATATGAGATCATCCATTTCACTACAGAATAAAAATGACATAGGTCAGATTTTTCATAGGTTGCATGCACTGTTTAATTAAATATTTTTTTTTTTAATTTAGTAACTGCCTCACATTTATTAATGATTTATCTGCTGCTCTCCATACCTCTCAACCTCTTAATGCAAATAATGTGGACAAAGCCATATATAAAAGTGGGACAAAGGCCCAAAAATAGGGGCCATTTTTAGATATTGCTTTTGCAAATTTAGAAAGTTGATAGAATAACAGGTTTTGCATTAGCTTGAATTTTCTGAAGAGTATGAAGTCTGAAACTCACCTGTCTGTCATTATTTTCTAACTTCAGTCTTTAATGATTTGCCACTAATTTGCCAGAAAACAACAATTTTATGAAAAATGGACCAAAAATATAAGGCAAAAATCTGGACATTCTGTGAAAATCTCTATGGTTGAGAGGTATGCTGCTCTCTTTTTCTCAGATTTGAGATGCTCTAATTTTGTCACTAGAGCTATTCTACTGCAGAAAACTCTTGTTTGTTCTGCAGTTAACACAAGGGGGCACTGTTGTCTCAGTAAACAGTTGCTAAGGAAACTTTGCATGTTTTCTGGGATCATTCACACTTTACAGGTCACACACAAATAGGCTCTCAGATTGACAATTTGACAATATATTTTGATTGAACTTGCTTTGTTTCATCATATTTAACAAGCAATTTGAAGTGGGTCAACAATCAGCATACCAAAACCATGCAATATATACAATTTATTAAGCACAAAATACAGAACAGCGTTCAATTCTGATAACAGAATTAATAAATACTTTGAGAAAAAGTTCTTCATTGATTTAACATGTTAGCTGATGGTACATGAAAGTGCTGCAGAAAATCTCTCACACACATAAATATCCGTTTAGGGACGCTTCAAAACATTAAGTAATCCTGTTTAAATAGTGGACATTGTAAAAAACACAAGTTGCAGCAAACCTGGCAAGGCTGTCTTTACTAGAAAAAGGACTAGTGAAACTACATTTACAGTAGTGACAGTGACCGAAACACTGCTGTGGAATGCAGCTGAAGGAACAAAGGGACCGAAACACTGCTGTGGAATTCAGCTGAAGGAACAAAGGGACCGAAACACTGCTGTGGAATGCAGCTGAAGGAACAAAGGGACTGAAACACTGCTGTGGAACAAAGGTGAAAGAGAAAGAAATGATGAAACAAGTCATTTAAAAAGATTCAAGGCAGGATTCATAGTGAGAGTGTGAACTGCTTAGGGCTAGCATGTGGGAAAGTGCATGGAATGGACATTTGAGGGTGTGATAAAGCTTCCGTGTCACTTCATTGCACCATTAGGGTGACATTATATCCTGTCACCTTCCTCCTAATAAATATATCATCAATAATAATCAATAATATGATGATATATTTATTGTGTGGGAAGGTGACACCTTGCAGCTTGGAGATTTTATCACTTACCTCAATCAAACTAACCCCTTCCTGAAATTTACCTTTTCCCACAGCTCTACTTAAGTCACTTTCTTAGATATGCAGATTTCCAAGGACCCCAGCAATAACAGAATCACCACTGATCTGTTCAGAAAACCAGCAAGAGTTAATTTACTACTCCACAGTAAACATCTGCATCATACAAAAAACAAGTGTAGGCTTTAGGCACTAGCGAACCCTATGGTCGCTGGGGGCCCCCTGGTCCTGGGGCCCCCAAACACAGCAAGTTATACTATCTTGATATTTTATAGCATGTTTGTCAAACCAAGTGGGTAATAATAACTCTTATTGATATCTCCTTTAAAACTCAACAATGCCTCTAGTTATAGTAACAGTGTTTTGTCAATTAACAGGCTTCACAATTCCATTAATATTGTTCCACTTACATTGTGCCCTCGCTTAGTTAAATACTACTGATGGACAGTCTCTCCACTTCCATTAATATTTTACCACTCACATTGTGCCCTTGTTTAGTTAAATACTACTGATGGACAGTCTCTCCACTAAAACTAACAACAGAGCCATGTTTGGGTATCTGCAACACCCATGGCTGCAGGGTGGCCTTAATCATCCTTGACTGTGTAGGGGCCTCACAAAAGCTGCTGCTCACTGGGGAGAAGTGGGGAGAAAAAATTGTATTGATTTTGTGATTAGGCTCTTTAATCTGAACAAGGCTGTGATATGACCCTGTTAGGATAAAGCTGATAATGAACATGAACAAGGTGAACACTAGAGAGGTCAGTAGCACAGAGTGACTGACCTCAGTGAATACCTTGGATTTTAAAAAGGACTGTTGCTTCTAGTCTTCAGAGATGGTTTGGGGAGTTTTATAAATACTGACAGAAAACCAGATACTATAACTCAACTTCTTTGGTCAAGAATTCCGATCAAGGCCAAAAATAATAGTGACTCAAAATCAAAATTAGGAACACGTTTTAAATATTACTCTAATTGACTTACAAAGTTAATAGAATAACAAAGGCATCGTTTGGACAATAAAAAGAATGAAACTGATCTCTGGCTTATCCACTGTCTGTAATCCTGAATGACTTACCAGCAGGTCGAACTTTTCACAAGGGATCAAAAAAAATTATGAGGCAAAATCGTGGATGGTCTGTGAAATTAATGACAGTGACAGTTATACGTTACTCCTCAATAAGGTAAATAAGTGACTTACCCCTGCTACTATTTGACGACTGCTAAACAACAACAGTAACTGATCAGTTGTGGCAGTACCAGTGTTGTACATTGTATTGTTCTTTGCTGAAATAAGTGTAGAACTAGTATTGCTATGATGTGTGTGTGTGTGTGTGTGTGTGTGTGTGTGTGTGTGTGTGTGTGTGTGTGTGTGTCTGTGAAAATAATCACTGATTTTTATCTGTGTCGGGACACATATGTTAGGCTTCTGGGTATCAATAAAAAATGCAGTTAACAAGTGATTATATTTCAAAATTAAGGCATAAAATATATCACAGAACATTCAGACACTTAGTTCTTCTAGGAGTCTGGTGGGTCCCACTGCCCAGACTGATATATATAAATGGATTTTGACACAGACTTAGTGGTGACTTTGCTCTCATCCTCACCTATTTTAAAACTAGCCTTGCTTGTGTGTATAGAAGGTTGCTGTAGGTTGTATGGGGGCTGGGGATTGTGTGGTCATTACTACCATAATTTTCATCAGAGTCAGAACTTAGAGGTGTGCATAGGAGGTCATTATAGTTTGTGTTTGGGCTGGGGACAGTAAGGTCACTGTTTATTTTACATTTCTCACAAACTCAGAAGTGGACAAAGAAGGTTACTCTAGCTTGTGTAGGGGCAATGTACTATCTGTGAGCAACAATGTAGAATACATTACTGTAATTTTTTTTTCACTTTCCTCACAATCACACATCAGACATGAATACAGGTGTCTGCCTTTGGGGGCTAGGGGTGAAGAGTTTGGAGGCATGGTATTTAAATGTATGACAGCGTTAACTTGCAATACATCACTTTGGCTATTTGAACCTATGCTTTCATCCTAATCTAACACCAGAGGGTTGCACAGGCAGTGACTATCTTTTTTTTTTTTGGGGGGGGGGGTTAGGAGGCAGCCATTATTTCCAGATAGGATCTATGCATCCTCACAACAGCTTATTTATTGTGAGATAGGGTCTATATTAGATGAACAAACACTTAAAATGTCAAGTACAACATGCTTGACAGCTTTTAAGCGAACGATCATCTAAGCGAAACCTCAGAATGTCGAAACAAGGAGTTTCAAAAAGTTATTGTTAGCCAGCCGTCAGGATGCCAATGGCTGACGGCTAAAATGTACTGTACACCATTACAACCCCTCCCCCAAAAAAACAAAAACAAATCGACAAACAAGATAAATTGGGGGGGCTTCACCTCCACACCCCCCAATGTGGGGGGCTGTGCCCCCCACACCCCCTACTTAAAAATACCAACTCTGAGATCGCACCATAGTGGAGGACTGTCATAACATTACACGGGGTGAACGTCAAGACCACACCACAGTGGAGGACTGTAAGAATGGCTAGACAGGGTGAACGTTCTGACGTCAGCCATTGGCTTTCTGATGGCTGGCCAACTATAACTTTTCGAAACTTCTTGTTTCGACGTTTGAGGTTTTGCTTAGATGAACTTTCACTTAAAAGCTGTCGAACATATCGTACTCGACATTTTAAGTGTTCGTTCATCTATTAGGGAACTGTGAGGTACTATTGCTTCAGCTTTGAACATTAGGTCTTGGGCACAACTTATGTCTTTCTTGAAAGAAAAAAAAAAAACAAGACTGAATCTCTTCATACTCATGATTTTTTTAGGCCACCAATGGATTAAAAAGTTTAGAAAATGCTCCAAAATGTATCGGAGAGCATATATAAACCTATTAGCTTCTGACCCTGGCTTAGTCGAGTTTACTGTACTGTTTTTGTCAGGAAAGGAGTGCTGAAAGAATGCAAGGAAAACTAAAGTTGAACAGCTACAGTGAATTTCTTTCCTTGATCATAATTTCAGTTCAAACCATCACTGGATGAAAAGGTTGAGTAAAAATAAAAATAAAATAAAATTTACTTCATAGCACATAGGAAGTCATGGCTTCTTGAAAAAGCTAAAGAGTTAAAACAAAATCAGAGAAAAGGAAGGAAAAAGTAATGTGCATGGTATGGGGATGCCACGATGGGGGGAAATAGAGGAGAGCATTGGAGGGTCTATGTGTGTGTGCGTGTGTGCATGCATGTCTGTGTGTGTGTGTGTGTGTGTGTTGGTGGGGTGAAACAGTAGGTAGTGCCTAAGGTGCCATTTCAGCTAAGTCCAACACTGTACATAGAGTCATTGTAATGTATGATTGTTTCAACTAAATGTCAGTAACTGTGAATGTCTTTCTGTGAGATGGCCAACATAGTGTGGTGCACAGTCCTGTTGTAAGGTAAGGGCATTGTAGCTGCAGGTCAGTCTGTGCATACTACTTCTAAAAGTTTGTAGCATGAACTAAAAGGTTGTTTGGGAGAGGTGCAGGGACAGGGTGATACTTAGAATAGAAGTGCCCAGGGAGCCCCCAGCTTGACATTTGCTGGGGGGCACCAAAATGTGAACACCAGCCCTGAGTGTACTGAAGTCTCAGGGCTATAGATTAGCTAGAATTACAAGAGAGATGGAACCCTTTCTGAGAAACCTCAACAATATATGTTACATCTTTAAAATGTGAGTATATAAATGAATGGGTTACAAGGGACTGCACTATTCCACTGAAGACGCCAGTAGGTGAGACTGCTTTGGAGTTTTTTGTTTGCTGTGACTGTTTGTCGGCCAAGGGCATTTGCCTGAATAAATACTGCTGGAAGATTGCTAAATGATTTTCTTTTTGTCATTATTTTATTTTGTATTACATTTGTGGACTTGGTAGTGCTGAACATTCTCTTTTGGTGTTTTTGGATATTGGTACAGTCCGAGCACACCATGAGCTCATGAGCTAACGTGCACCAGAAGGTTGTTGGGAATTTTACATATATATATATATATATATATATATATATATATATAAAAAAAATATATATATATATATATATAGGGTCTATATTATATCCTCAAACGCTTAAAAAAGCGAACACTGATTGATCGAACTTAGTTTCGCGAAACTGCAAAATATCGAAGCAGCAGAAACTCAAATTTTTTCCTAGAGAAAGAAGTCGGTTGTCCGTTTCTGTTGCTTCAGTATTTTCAGTGTTATGGTGGAAAGTTACCGGTCAGATTCAGGTAAGTGTGCAATTGTGTGGATGTGAGTGTTAGGGTGATTTAGGTGAGTTAGGGTTAGGGCTCGGGTTAGGTGTGTGTGCGATTGAGTGGACATGAGGGTTAGGGTGGATTTAAGTGAGTTAGGGTTAGTGAGTGGATGATGTGAGTGTGCAATAGTGACGGACCTTAGGGTTAGGGTTTGGGTTAAGGTAAGTGGGTAGTTAGTGGTGTGTGCATAATTTAGTGTAGGGTTAGGTATCAGATTTTAGGTGTATGTGTGTGGATTTCTGTTTGTTTGGTGTGCTTGTGTTGTGTGTATGTGTTTTGGATCAGCGATTTTTTTCCCTGGGAAAAAAATTGCTGATCTGACAGTTCGAGATTCTAAGATTTCGCTTAAATTAGGTTGATCAATCAGCGTTCGATGATATAATATAGACTATATATATATATATATATATATATATATATATATATATATATATATATATGGGTCCCATTCAAAAGACCGAAACGCCGATTCCCCGACGCGGAAATCACAGACGCCAGATGACCGACAGGTACGTATACCGACAGGGTGATTCGCCGACAGTGGAAAGACCGACAAGGGTAATCTGCAATCGCGACCCGGTAAGTGTGCGATAGTGACGGAGGTAGGAGTGGTCAGGTAAGTGAGTTAGGGTTAGGGTGCAGGTAGGTGATGTGTACGTTAGTGTCGGAGCTTGGGCTAGGGGTGTGTAAGTGAGTTAGGGTTAGGGTGCAGGTAGGTGATGTGTACGTTAGTGTCGGAGCTTGGGCTAGGGGTGTGTAAGTGAGTTAGGGTTAGTGTGCAGGTAGGTGATGTGTACGTTAGTGTCGGAGCTTGGGCTAGGGGTGTGTAAGTGAGTTAGGGTTAGGGTGCAGGTAGGTGAAGTGTGCGATAGTGTCGGACCTTAGGGTTAGGGTTTGGGTCAGGGCTAGTGTGTATGGTATGTAGTGTCGCGTGTTGTTTACGTTCCGTGTGTCGGTGATTTGGTGTTCGGTGTTTTGCGTTGTCGGGTTTGTGTCGGGTTTGTGTGTTGTCGGTTATTTGGCGTCGGTGAGTTTTGTGTCGGGGAATCGTCGTGTCGGTGTTTAGAAGTAGACCCATATATATATATATATATATATATATATATATATATATATATATATATATATACAGCAAGGTGATAGCTGTTATTGCCTTTATTTAAAGACAATCTTTAAAATCAGGCAGGGGGTCACTGTGAAACTACAAAAGTAATTTACAGGGCACAGTACAAAGAATGTGATGCAACTCTGTGCTTAATAAAGACTTTTTGACAGGAAACATACTGTCTACCTTGCTTGGATTATTTTGGAATACCTAATAATTCTGTATAATATTAATAATATTTCAAAATACGTTTTTATTTTTTGATTTAGGACTTTTGTAAGTTCTACTACTTTTTTCTGATTTTTTTCTGATTTTTAATATGTAGTGATTAACTAGATATACAGGAATGGTACTGTTCACAAAATATTTACATTTGTTTATCCTACACTTTTTCAGTTTATTTTTCAGAAAATGCTCTGGAATGCAAGATGTGTGTAGGCCACTAGAGGTGTGACATTCCACACAACATAGGTGTTAATGAGCTAATACTACTTTTTAGGAAACAGCTTGGGGTTAGTGCTACTCTATGCTTCTGGTGAGACTAGGACTAGGGATAATTAAATCCTAGCTTTGTGTAGCTCTGTTGAGACCAACACTATATCAACTACCAGATAGATAACACTTCCAGTAGTCAACTGCAAAGCTTATAGGTGCTACTCCCCCCCTCCCCCCGAGCCCACATCAGCAAGTACTTGGAACCATGGAGTTGCACTTTCAGCTTGGATGAAATGGGCATCCTGAGATGATGTAGCAATTATATCACTTTTATGACGACCACCAAATACTTACACAAATGGACACATTGTATGAGGGATGTAGTAATATAGTGTTATTAAAGGAAAAGCACATGCAAAGCCATGTAAAATAGCAAACAGGCTGTCAGTAACACACACACTACCACACTGGCTTTCAAACACAAAACAAACCAAACACATAGACCTACATTTGCTAAGACTCTTAAAAATAACCTACCAAAACCGTGAAGGTCTTATAACTGTAACCAAAAAGAAACAAGTACCCTCAGACACCTTACAAACATTCAACCTAGGCAATGCCCATCATAAATCATGCATCTGTGGCTTTCAGTATCTTAGTTCAAAAGCCCATAAGTCAACCCCCCACACAATCCAACATCCTAATCATCGGAGACTCCATAGTAAGACACACTGATATACACTCCTCACCAGGCTGAGTAAGGAAAGGGGCATGGTTAATTGCCTATTGGTTGCCAGGATTCACCACTTCATGCATGCACTCGATCCTTGCATTATAAGTGCAGATATGACACAGTCATAGTACATGTGGGAGTAAATGACTTGAGACATACCTCCCTGGAGTATATGAAGAGAGGCATGATGGAGCTATTGGAAGATGTGACTGAGTCAGATATGAAGCTAGCCTTGAGCAGCATTTTACCATCACTGAGAGTGATGCTACCATACAAACAAAGTACTATTGACTTCAATAATATGTTTAGTTTATGTTGTTATTCAAGGAAGTGTTCGGGGGGCCAATGCATATCAGCCTGGGAGGAGATAGTAGACAGTCCTAACTGCTTTGCCAGGGATGGCTTGTATCTGTCTTCACAGGGTGCTAATATAGTGACTAAAAACTTGTCCACCCTCATAGTGCCTTGTTAGGCAATGTCAGTCTTTAACAGCTTCCAACCTAACAAACACAATCTGAATGATATAAAGGGTATTGCTGCTCAGTGCTAGGAGCCTCACAAATAACTTCACTCTCTACAGACATTGCTTACCCTGGAATGCACTAATGGATGCATCAATACAGTGATGTGGTTCAGGACCATGGAGAGCACCCCATCAGTGCAACATTTGAACACTTATTATGCATTCAGGATCATGGCACTAAATAAAGGCACTGAAGGTAGCAGTCTCTTTGTATTCGTAAAACAAAATATTACTTCCAGGTTTGTTAGACAGGATAATGACCTGAAACTCCTCCATGTCCACCCTACCGTTATCACATCATAACTAGCTATAGGACCCCCACTATGTCCCCCTTGGTCCATAACTCCTACCTGACTAATATGGAGTCTCTATGTATTAAGGCAGACACCATTCTCCTAGGGGACTTCAACTACCCCTCTTTCATTTGGAAGACTTGCACTTCCCTTAACAATTATGCCCAGAGTATTTTGGACTTCATAAATACAAACTATCTGAACCAGTTAGTCCACACCTCAACTAGGGGAGACAAAATCCTGAACTTGGTCCTCATCAATATGGGAAAGTTCCATTCCTCACCAGTTGTAACACCCCCCCCCATCAGACCGTACATCACTTGCATTCACCATAACTCTGAAGCAAGAAACATACTCACATACCTTGGTATTCAGAGATTATGCAAGGGAAAATCTACAAAAATGGAGTAATGATCTAGCCAAATTCAACATCCGTCCTCCAGCCTCATGACCCCATTGTGTACACAGAATCCTTTAGCACCGAATTGTATGCACATGTGCATAGCTGCATAGATGCAGCTTTCTCTGTCTCTTTGAAGCAGTTACAATGCCAAATTTAAAAATAACCCCCTGTGGTGGAACCCAAATATAAAAGACTCTGCAGTGAAAGAAAAAAAAATTTGCATGGAATAATAAACGTAACTATCATGATGTGAAAAATGCTGTTAAACTTATCAAGGAACTCCAGTCCCTGATCAAATCCACCAAAGCTAGATAGTTGGTAAAAATAACCACTCAGGCAAAAGACAACCATAAAGGCTTCATCATCTGTGTTAGAAACCTTAGAAACAATACCCAGCACTGTGCATAGCTAATCGTAAATGACATTACATATTCAGACTCTGATGACATAGTCAGTGAAACAATAACCAGCACTGTGCATAGCTATTAGTAAATTACATCACATATTCAGACTCTGATGACATAGTCAGTCAAACAATACCCAGCACTGTGCATAGCTAATAGTAAATGACGTCACATATTCAGACTCTGATGACATAGTCAGTCTACTAGCAGCTAAATCTAGCTCTAACTTCAGTCCCTTCTCTCAGTCTTACATTCCCAGATCACTTATCCACTATTGTAAATAAGTCCTTTCTTTTTCATTGTGTGGCTTATTAGTAAGAGTTTGGTATCTAGATCCAGAGAAGTGATCATTTCACTGTATTTAGCACTTATTAGGCCAAACATTAAGTATAATGCCCCCTTCAGTATATACCTGTCCAAACACTTAACACAACTTGAGCAACCACAACACTTTCTCACCAAGAAAATCAAGGGTCTATATTACATTATCGAAAAGCTGTTATATTAAACTGCTTTTCTTCGACTCGTAAAAGTCGAACTCTTATAATACGGAAAACCTGAATGAGTGAATTCTTTCCCTGGGAAAGAAATCGCTAGCCCTACCATGAACTACACACTACTTTAAACATAAAGTGGGGGGCTTTGCCCCACACCCTCCAATGTGGGTGGCTGTGTCCCCCCCACACCCCCCTTACTAAATATACCAACTCCGAGATCGCACTACGGTGGGGAAAAGGGCAAACTCACAAGGATGGCTGAACAGTTTCTTTCCCAGGGAAAGAATTCCCTCATTCGGGTGTTCGCTGTTATGACAGTTCGACTTTTACGGGTCGATGAAAAGCCATTTGATATAACAGCTTTTCGATAACATAATATACACCTGAAAATCAAGACCCTAAATCACACAAACTACACTGACTTTCTCAAAGCCTAATTACTGAGGGTTGATCTCTGCCTTGTCTGCAGAAGCTCAACAGACTCTATCATCACTGATCTGCTGCAAATCCACAAGTCCAGTGGTGAAAAAAATTTCAACTCAAGAGATGTTAATCACATTTGCAGTATAAACAGAACATGTTGGAGGCATCGATATGTATCACAGATAATACAACCTCTTTGGAATCGTCTTCCACTCTACATAAAGCAAGTATTTCCCTTACTCTATTCAAATGTAATCTGGAAGAATGCATGGGAAACCATACATTCACCCCTGGTTTAGCACCCTTGTCCCTTATGAATAGGGGTAAGATATAAATATTCTACCCGGGCCTGGATTATTGGTACTTAAAATATAAGAGCTTAAAACTTCATGGGATTGCAAGGCTAGGCTGCTAAAGATCCTCACAGACCACTAACCTACTAAGTAATTCTGAACCTATGAGGCTATGTCACTATGGAAGCTCAACTACTGATGCAACAGTAAACCAACAGTACACTTTATGAAAGGTCACACACACACACACACACACACACACACACACACACACACACACACACACACACACACACACACACACACACACACACACACACATGTGGACATGCTTGCATGTGCACATGCATGCAAACACAACACACACACACACACACACACACACACACTTGGACATGCTTGCATATGCACACACATATACATACAATACATACTCACACAACATGCTTGTGTATGCACACACGTATACATCCAACACATACATGAACATGCCTGCGTATGCACACATATACTTACAACACATATACACACACACACACACACACACACACACACACACACACACACACACACACACACACACACACAAACATGCTTGCATATGCACACATGTATACATACAATACACACATGAACATGCATATACACACACATATACGTACACTACAGACATGGACATGCACATGCACACACATATACATACAACACACACACACACAAACATGCTTGCATATGCAAATACACATATACATACAATACACACATGGACATGCTTGCATATACACACACATATACGTACACCACACACATGGACATGCTTGCACATGCTCACAGATATGCACACATTACTAATTAATTTATTGTACACCTATTTACTTATTAATATACTTTGACTGGGCCAATTACAATGGAGCCACGGAGATGTATTTCACTAATGCTTCAACACTGTTTATGTAAAGTGACACTTTTTAATAATATTATGTACATATGACGGTTAACACAGTGCAACAACTATGCACTAACTGGGGAAAGGTGACCACAATGTAAAACCCTGCACTGACTAGTAAAGTGTGAACACAGTGTAACAGTCTTGCACTGACTGAGAAATTGTGCACACAGTGAAACAGACATGCACTAAATGAGGAAGGGTGATCACAGTGCAAAAGCCCTGCACTGAGTGAAAAATGGTGAACACAGTGTAAGAGCTATGTACTTACTTGGGAAGGCTGATCATAGTGTAAAAGCCCTGGACTGACTAGAGAAGGGAGAATGCAGTGAACAGCCTTACACTGAGTGAGAAATGGTGAACAAAGTGCAACAGACATGCACTGGCTAAGGAAATGTAAACACAGTGTAACAACCTTACAGTGACTGAGGAATGGTGAGCACAGTGTAACAGCCTTACACTGACTGAGGAATGGTGAACAGTGTAAAACCCTGCATTGACTATGGAAGGGTGAACACAATGTAGCAGCCTTGTACTGAATGAGAACTGGTGAACACAGTACAACAACCATGCACTGGCAGAGGAAAGGTGAACAGAGTGTAACAGCCTAACACTGACTGAGGAATGGTAAACACAGTGTAACAGCCCTACATTGACTGATAAATGACAAAACATTACAACAGCTCAGCCCAGATTCATTAATGGTAACACAGTGTAACAGTCCTATGCTGACTCAATGTTAAAGCCCTGCATAGACTCAAGAAATGCTAATACAGTGTAACAGCCTTGCACTACCTAAGGAAGTATAAAATCCATGTAACAGCCCTCCACATATTGTGAAATGGTGAACACAGTGTAACAGCCCTACCCAGAAAGGGCAAACACTGTGTAACAACCCTGCACAAACTCAGGAAGTGCAAGCACAGGAATAACCTTGCATAGACTCAGGAAGTGCAAGCACAGGAACAGATTTGCACTGACTCAGCAAATGCAAGCACAGGAATAGCCTTGCACTGACTCAGGAAGTGTGAACACAAATTATGGTGCTGCACTAACTCCGGAAGGGTAAACAAGTTTTACAGTTTACATTGACTGGGAAGTTAAAAGCCCTGATTGTATGGTGGAGCTATCCTATGTGGCCTTTGAGTACCTCAGTGAGGAGGTCACTGAAAGGAGACTTATTAGGTTTATGCTTATTTTACATGACTCAGAATCTATTACACTTTTTGTAGTCATGACAAGCATAACAGTTCCACATTTTAATGTTATGATTTTCCCTATTAGTCATACAGAGGGGTAAATGAGAATGACTTTAACAAAATCCTGGACAGGCATGCCTGATTACACTGGGCTGTTGGAAACATCAGGAAAAGCCTCTGACATTTGATTTCAAGGGGAATCAAAATTTAAAAGAGTTGAATGGGTTTTGAGAGACAAGGACCCCCCACCCCAGCACATAATCATTCTAAAGACAGGTTTAATTGTGGTTCATGCTTCACGTGCAGGTTTATTCTGGGCAGTGTGAATACCACCATCATCACAGTGTTCAATGAGAGATGTGGTCCAGTTGGACACGGTATGTCATGTAATATTACTTGACTTAGTATTTAATCAGTGATGTTAGGTGAGGTATTTTAGTTCTGAGGAAGTTCTTATTGTGAAAAGAGCAAATGTGCTAAACTGTGAAACAATTGTATTCTTTTGGTACCCTGTGAGGATGTTTCTGTGACTTTTTATTGTTTTTCAAGTAATTTTATGCAGAGGTAGTATTTGTGGTTATATTTTTCTTTATAGCTTCCACTACTGGTCATCAGACACCCTGTAGGACATATTTTCTGCACTGTTTGGCTAGCGCTTTGATTTCCCTCACCTGGAGTCTTGGTTCAGCAGATGTGCACTGAGTTTTCAGGTGGTCACTGGATCATAAAGGTACTGACATATCACTACTACATTCTTATAAAAGGACAGAGTTCATTAGATAGTCAGGAAATAGCATGTTACTTCAGCAAGTGAGTATTTGGTCTGGTCAGCAGTATCCCCTCAGTAACAGAATGAATAATGGTGATGTAAATGTGTTAATAACTCATGCACTTGAAAGCACTATTTCTGGAGAAGGATAGTGTGGAATAAGCATAGAAATGCACTGCTTAAGAAAGAAGTTAATTTCATTTTAAAGCTCCATACTTTAATACCCTTTGGGTTTAATGCATGTATAAACTGGATAGTTCCTTTCAATTAATTGGATAATTGTTTTAATTAATGCCACAATTGGTTTTCTGCATATGTGAGATTGGGATTTAGTTTGTGAATTCTTGGGAAGCATGGTTGCTGAAATGCTGGATAGCACTTATTAACAGTTTTTATTTTGTTTGCTGTTGTGCGGAAACACAGAATCAGCTGTTACATTTGATGAATTAATTTATACTGCAGCGTCAGCAGATAGGAACTAATTTGTGTACTCTTCTGTGTAGTGCCTTACCTACAGGTGCTTCTGATTACATAATAATGTGTTGTTAATGAGGCTACAGTGGTAGCACTGAGCTTATGTTCTACAGGATGCCCCTACTTGTATATTTCTTTTTGTCTCATGGTATTTTGACCATCAGTTGTATCTTATATAGGACCCACAGGTCTGTCCTGTCCCACAGACTAGGGTCATTGCATCCTGGAGGAGTGAGTGGAGCTTCTTGGACAGGAGACCCAAATCTTGAAGGGCTGGATGGTAGAGAAATCAGGACACTCAGGGTGGAGCGTAATCCTTGGTGCATGCTGCAATTTTTGTTGCTATGCCATATCTACCTCTCACCTGTCAGAGTGAATCAAAGCCTACAATGCCTAGTCATACATGGGATTGTGTTTCTAGGAACCAAGGTCCTGCTTATAGTAGCAGAACTGTTTAGGAGATTTACATGCTTGATGTTCTGTCTGTGCTGCTGAGCACACTAACAGACATCTATAAGGTGGCACTCAAGCAGCAGAACCAGACTGGTACCCCCCCACCCCCCCCCCCCAGATATGACCTATTCCTCCTATGCCTTCCTGGCTTACTTCTATGGTACCTGTTCTTGTTAGATGGACCTGTGTCAGTGAGGCTGCATTTAGGACTTTACCTCTCTGAGCCATACTGAACAAGATATGTGTTCTTTGCATGACTGTCCTGTTGGGAACAGTATTTATTGAGTATCAGTGTTAAACAGGACCATTTAGCAGCACTGAGATCAGCATTATTGTAACCCATTTGGAAAGCAGAAATGACTGGTCATTGTGAAGCATCCCTAAATCAAAGTTGTTAAAAGTATGCATTTTTCCATATCACTGCTTATTTGAACTGTTTCTTTCTGAAATTTTTGCACTTTGTTTGCTGTAGCATAGGCTAGATTCAGACCTACTGAATCTAGTTCTGTTGGTATAATTTGAGCACTAAACCAGGCCATCTTTTGTTGAAGAGGGTTCCCCTGCACCCTAGTGGCAGCAGTATGCAGTTAGAACTCATCTGATTGAAGGTTGCTGGAACAGGGCTCAGTTTCGAGCCTTTTTATTGGTTAATTTGTTTAGATCAGTTTGTGCTTGTTTGCTACATGAGCAACAAGTTTGTGCAGCCCACACTGCTGCTCAGTAGTGGGCACTGTTGGTGGTTATAGATGCAAACACTTTGCCTGCAAATGTTCCCTTAGTACTCTGCTGGTGCTCCATTGGTGAGTTCTCATGATTGTCCCTCACTCACAGATGATACATTCAGTGAAGCTCCTTTGGTACCAATACAGATCCTATCCACTGGCCCTTCATATTTTTGTCCACTTCTCCTGTCCTCTACTTTACCTGGTCCTTCCTGTCCTCTCTGTTTTCTGACCACATCAAATTACCTAGCATTATGGATAGACAATTTCTCACAGTTTCTCCAGCCAGCTTGGTTGACATGGGCATGCTGAGTCAATGTATCAATTGCCTCATGTACACTGACAACCCACTTCTTCTAGTCCACACAAATTCATTATGTGAGAGATGCATCTATATTAAGAACCTAGAATCCAGACTCTCTCACTCACCAGTCAGTTCATCTGATACTAAGCAGGTTATCAGCATGCTCATCTCTTGTACCTACTAAACCAACAATGTATAAACCTATGCAGAAGTCTTACAAGAAGCTTACCTAAACATCAGAGACCTCCCAAACGCAAACACAAGCACACTTCACATAATACATCCTCTGCAGAACATACTGCACATATCAGTGTCTCACCAGTCAAGCCCCTAAGGCATAACACAAAAACAAACATCTTAGTCATAGGCACCTCCATTGTGAGACTCACAGATGCCCGTCTCACCAGGTTCGATAAGCAAAAGGTCATGGTCAGCTGTCTGTCAGGTGCCAGGATCCACCACATCACACACGCACTCAAGTTTCTCAACAACAGGCACTGTTATGACTCCATCATAGTTCACGTTGGTGTGCATGACTTGAGACGTACGTCACTGGACTATATGAAGAGAGACAGACTGAGCTCTCTGATTATGTGTCTCAGGTAGGCATGTCCCTAGTCTTAAGCAGCATTTTACCTTTGCCTAGGATGATACCTCAGTACAAACAAAAAACTGACTGACTTCAACAATTGGCCTAGTTTCTGGTGTCATTCAAAGGGGATCCAGTATGTGTCAGCCCGAGATGATATGGTCAACAGATCTTGATGCTTTGCCAGAGATCATGCTCATCTGTCACTCCTGGGATTTTGGTTACTGGCCAAGGCTCTTGCCATCTCTATAATGTCTTTTTTAGGCAATGTCACAAGAAGAAAATTATCAACATGAAAATACTCTCTAAAACAACCTCAAGGTTATGCTGCTAAATGCTAGGAGGCTAAACCAGAAATTACACTCACTGGAAGCAGTCCTCACCCTGGAAGATGCTGACATTTGTGCAGTCACTGAGACCTGGTTTAAGGCTGTGGACAGCACGCCAACTATACCAGGTTACATTTCCTTCCACACGTTTGGACCACAAACTGAAGGTATGAGAACTAAAGGAGGCAGGGTATTAATATTCATTAAAGATAAATACACCTCTAAATTGGTTAAATTGCACAATTCCCTTGAATTACTTGAGGTGCAATTAACTGTAGGTAAGACCCCTCTTCAAGTCATTGCCAGCTATAGGACCCCTCCATGAATAAGGACATCCACTCAGCCTACTTGGATCTAATTGACTCAATCAAGATAGAAAAAAAGTGTCCCTGCACGTACAGCAACTGCATTGCTCCAATAGCCAATAATGCAATATGAAAAAGAGGAGACAGCAAACTATGGCAAACTACTTTTATTTTATAAATTCATGTCAAAAATGAAAATAGACTAAGAAATGGACCCTATTTCTAGCACAACCACATTCTTGTTTTGTGCGTCAGTTTTGGAAATACAGTTTGTGCATCCTTTGGAAAATTGATTATTTGAACAGCTGAAATAAGGGCACCCACAGGCTCTGTAATGATCCAGTTGATTTAACAATTGGTCGGTTTATACCTTGCAATATACATTTTTTATAAATATGCTTATATTTATAGCAGCAGGAGTATATGATTTATGTTAGCTACATTTTGGGTAGTTTGCCTGCCTATGCAGGTCTTTTAACCTCTATTTAATATACAAGGTGAGGGAATACGCTTTTGTGTTTTTGGCTGGAATAATTTCAACAGCATCTATTTGTATGTTTGGACTGCCTAGCTACTAACAGCTTTTGGACTTTAACATCTCCTATTTTGATATGTAAGGGATCTATTTTTACTTCTGTTTATGCTTCATGTAAATACTGAATATATGCAAGTGCTTTTCTATTTGCATACTGCTTAGGTTTTGATTAGTGAACACGTCATTTTACAAGGAATGTAGCCAATCCTGTGTATATAGACACAGGGAATGTGCTTGTCCTTCTGTATCTACATATGCTTTAGACCAAACGACATCTTTATACAGGTCGGGGTGTGATTACTACTCATTACATATTATATGAATGCAAGTTAGTGAGAACGCCATTATTAATAGCAGTTGTATGTTCTTGGGTTTGCTGATGCTTTATGCAAAATTTCAGTATAAGGATTAGCTTGTCATTTACATACTGCTAGAATTGTGATTGGTGAACACATCATTTTTGCAAGGAATTTTTCTATTTATATGGAGAATGTGCTTATCATTCTGCACTTATACTTTTTAAACTCAAAGGCAGTTGCATATATAGGTCGGAGTATCTATTACATATTATCCAATGCAGAAAATGGAGGACGCCATTATCTGGGGTATCTGAACCAATTGTATGTTTTATTACACATTTCCTTTATTGAGTTCATTCTAAACATTATACATTTTTGTTGAAAGGGTTCAAATTAGGGGGTACCATTTGCATTATATACCGGAACATTCAGGTTGGGAAACTGATGTCAGTTCACACATTTCCTGTCTATATTATATAACAAGCCAGTGCTTGTTGCCACACATCGGGGTTGAACCTTTAATGTGGTTTCTAGGTCCCAGTTCTTTACCAGTGAGGGCATTGTTTGCTCCTCTGCTCCTTTTCAGACATTTGGAATCTACTGCTTATCATATTATCCATTTTGGAAGTATTTTGTCAACATCTGGTGATTGCACTTAGGGGATTGGTGAACTTTATGGTTATTTTCATGTATGTGTGACAACATACTCAATTGGACTGATATGAATAATAAGATGTATATTACCAAAGGAACCATTGTTTGAGCCCAGATATAGTGATTATGCTGAATAGTATTTATTGGATGATTGGTTAAGGGCCCTGTGCAGGTTGGCACTATATGCATCAAACAGCAAAGGCTGTCATTGTTCGTTTTGTAGTGGACAAATATTATTGACAAATAAATGGACATAGCATTGCTATTTTTCAATTAATTACATCAGGCTATGGTGTCACTTAACATTCTGGTCTAAGGTTTAAACAGCTAGGGCTACTATTGTCCATTATTGATGATTTGGAATTTTTATGGAAGGCTTGTAAGTTTGTTCAAACAAACATAGCGTTGCTGCTTTTTGTAATACTTTGGACCGAGGTGTTTTGAACAGGATAAGGTCCAAATAGTAAGTGACTGACATTACATTTTTGGCCCAGTTTTATTTATCCTTATTTTTTCTTTTCTATCCCCCTCCCTCCCTTTTTTTGACTATGCAGGGACAGACAATTTTCTGGGCTCTTTCAATTTGTGTATCCTTTGGTGGTTTATACCTTTAGCCTTACTATCTTTTGTATTTAAGGAGCCATTGGTCTGTTGGCACACATATATACTTACCTAATATATATATATATATATATATATATATATATATATATATATATATATGTATATATACACACTTATAGTCTATATACAACCTTTATAGACCATCCATTCCCCATGGATTTGACCGGAATATTGCAGGGATTATCAGCAGATTGGGATGATCTGCGGGCCTTTGGTTTGGGTCATACAAGTAATCCTAACAATAGTCTGAATTCTTTGATACCAGAAAATACTTGTGAAGCCCATTTTCAAGGATTAACCAAATGTATGAGGTCCCTATGGACCAATGTGTGGCACTCCAAACTGTTTAAGGCATACATGACTAAGGGAATAGCACCCAGGGGCCTTAGGGTATGCATACAACCTTTGGTGAGTAAGATTGACACTGAACTAGCGGAACAATGGGCCACAGCACAACAACAAGCCTCTATGGGGTTTGTGGAGGTATTGGCTTTCTACTATGACTGCATTATAGATAAGGATATCGTTGCTGAGGTAACCAGGTTGTGTGAAGAAACCAAGATATTTGAAGGCCAACCATTATATGACACATGCCTTAACAAACTTGGTAAGGACCTACTTAATCTTGAACAGCAACTTAAGGAAAGAAAAATGCGCAAGTTTCAGAGAGATTTAGCAGACTATGATAGGGGTAATCCATTTAGTAATAACAAACAGGTTAGGTTTGTGAATGAGGGCAGGAAGGTGGGAAAACAGAAGCGACCTAGGTCGATCCTAAAAAGACCTACCTCCTCTAGTTACGATACAGCTGGGGAAGAATCCTCATCAGTGACAGATCCAGACACACAGCACACCCCAGATTCCCCTTTGTCCAAACGAAGCAACACATCAACCCCTTTAGGGGGAGACAGAGGAGGGCAGGGGGAAAACATTCCAGCAGTAGAAAATATGGAGGGACTACTCAAACTAATAATTCAGAAGTAATTACTAACAACAATGTGTTGAACATTTCCACAGTACCTTTGTCAAATATCCAAACACAAATTTTGAATAAAGGCTTGAACTTTATACCTGGTTTCTTTGTCTCTGAGGATAATCTTGCACAGGATATTATATCCTTTTGTAGATTGCTTAACTTAAGGTTATTTTTTAGTCATCTGCCAACTCTGAACATGAGAGAGGTTTCAAATATCATAAATCAAATTTCTCACTCCCAATGCATCTTAATGTACAAATGTTTCAAACATCTATTCTGAAAGATTTCCATTTTCATTCTAGGGAATTCCGATGTAAAGCTAACAATCTCTCAAAGATTGAAATGAAGGCTTTACAGGAACTAGAAAATAACAAGGATCTGCTCATTATACCTGCAGATAAGGGTGGGGCTGGGAACTGGTCATTATACCTGCAAATAAGGGTGGGGCTGTGGTTGTGATTAACTGGACACAGTATAATGCAGAAGCAAACAGGCAATTAAACGATGGGCGATATTACACTTGTATGCCACTAGACTCCACTTTCAGATTTAAGAAACAGATTGATCGGTTTCTGCGGTTTGCCAAGGAGGAGGGTATTATTTCTGATACTACGCTATACCATTTGACAGTACTGGATCCTATGAGCTAATACATTTACTTCCCTCCAAAAATAAAAAAGGATCTTAACAATCCACCAGACAGGCCCATTGTTTCAGGTAGGGGCTCGATCACAGAACCTCTTTCACAATTCCTCACGCAATATCTACAACCCCTACTCAAATGGGTATGATCAAGAATTCAGCACACCACGGAATTCCTCCAAATCATTTCAGATATGCAGCTGGAACCGGGATGGCTATTATGTACTCTGGATGTCTTGGCATTGTATACCAACATCCCACTTTGGGCCGGACTACAAGCACTGGAATACTGGCTTTATAAGTCAGAACTCTATCTGCCAGGTTTTAATACCTTCCTGATCTGCCTTGCAGAACATGTCCTAACCAAGAACGTTTTTTATTATCAGGACAAATGCTATTGGCAGGTCCAGGGCAAAGCAATGGGGGCATATTTTGTCCCTATCTATACTGATCTGTTCATGGCCTATGTGGAGGATTTTCTGATTTATGATAACATGCATAACATCTATTTAAATGAAATTGACATCTGGAGACACTTTCTTGACAATTGCTGGTTGGTATGGAGATCTGATGTGGAATAATTAATGGAGTTCGTTTGATACCTCAATGATAACAAATGGGGCATCCAATTCACAGTTAATTGCAACTCTCAACAAATCACCTATCTGGATGTTCTAGTTACCAGGAATATCGACCATACTTTAGAAACAGAGGTTTATCGAAAATACCACAATACAACTCTCTTCTCCATGCCTCCAGTTTTCATCCATCACACCTCTCTAGGAATATTCCGAGATCTCAGTTCCTAAGGATGAAGGACATATGTTCACACCTGGGGACTCATGCACATTTTAAGGATGATTTAACAATCAGATTTAAGGATAGGGGTTATAAGATGGGCAATATCCTCAGTGCCAGAAATTGGGTTTCCACACTCAATAGGAAGGACCTTTTGAGGTATAAAAAGAAACCAGGGAACCCGATGGTGATTCGGTTAGTTACCACATATGGGAGGAACATCGACCTGTTACTTAACAGTGTCCAGAGGCACTGGAATATTCTTTTAGATGTTAATCTTTCAGAATTCCTATAGGACAGATGTTTTTTCTTGTTTCGGAGAGGCAGGAATTTAGGCCCACATTTTAGCCATTTCAAACACAGTTTCAAGATCAAACCTGACCCCACTCAAAGAACCCTGACTGGTGACTTACATGTGAGCTGTGTCCCTTGTGGCCATTGTACCCACTGCAGAAATGTTATCAAATCCAAAGAATTCACTAGCCGTAATACTGGCAATGTATATGACATTGGCTTCTCTGCAAATTGTGGTACAGACTGGGTCATCAGCCTCGCAACATGTGTCTGATCTGCGTTTTATATAGGGCAAACCTCCAGGCCATTAAGATTACGCATATCAGAACACCTCAGTGATATCAGAACCAAAAAGACCAGCAATGTGCTTTATAAATACTCAGCGATACATAAGAATGCCTCTTTCAGATTCATGGTGATTGATAAAATCATGGGCAAGAAGATGAATAAAGCCAGATGGCATGCAATATTAAACACTAAAGAAAAGAAATGGATTTTCAAATTTGGTGGATTATTTCCTCCGTGTCTTAATGAGCACCTGTGAATGACCAATGAACTTCAATTTTGTTTATATGTCTACTCTAAAATGGAGTAAGTGATGTTTTGATCTGTATAGCACTGATGAAGGCTATGTTTGTTTTATAGCCGAAACCGGTCTGTTATTTTGTCTCTATTTTTATTTTTGACATGAGTTTATAAAATAAAATTAGTTTGTCATTTAGAAAATAAAATTAGTTTGTCATTTATAAAATAAAATTAGTTTGCTGGCTCCTCTTTTTCATATTCAATCAAGATACAACTAAACACCCTGGTTTTGGGTGACTTTAATTACCCATCCATAGACTGGGTAAATTATATGTGTTCTAACTCACTTGCCCAAAGGTTTCTGGACTTCGTTAACTCCAATGCCCTGGAACAGCTGTTTGACACATCCACAAGGGGCTCAAACATCTTGGACCTGGTGGTCACCAACATGGGAGACCGCTGCACCACCCCCAGTATGTGGCCATCCCTGGAGAAATCTGACCACAAATCAGTCTCACTAGAAGTAACTATAACACAATACTGCCCTTTAGCAACAACTAGACTAAAAAACTTCTCCAAGGCCAATTATAAATTCTTACATTATAGCATAAGTAGCTTCATAGCCTTTCCCCCCAATGATGGAACAAACACCTATGCTGAGCTATACACCAATGCTTTATATATGCTCCTGTACAATTGTATTAACTCTGATGTATGTGATAGAAGCAAAGCAAGATCATCAAGGAAAAACAGGCCTGCCTGGTGGACAACTGCCATTAATAAGCTATACAACAGGAGAAAGACATTGCTGTAAGAGTAGGAAGGAATGGTCTCAAAACTGGAAACACTGCCTCTTCAACTTAAACAGGCAAATAAGATTCCTTGTGAAGTCTTCCAAAGCTAACTACGAATCCACATTAGATTCCCTAACTAAGGATAACCACAAGGCATTCTTTAGTTACATCTGCAAGCTTAAAGGTAACACCCAGATTTGCACTGAACTTGTAGTTAATGGTACTACATATATAGAACCTGTGGGTATAGCAAACCTGCTGGCTGACAGGTTCAGTGAAAACTTCACTCCCCTGTCCCTGCCACATATACCTCAAAGCATCCCTAACACCTGTCCCCCACCTAGTATCTCCAAGGAGCAGGTCTTAAATGCCCACTCCAAGGCCAAAAACACAGCCTCTATGGGACCAGTCAACATCTCGGGCTGTGTTCTGCACGGGTTAAAAGAGGAATTAGCATCACCATTGGTCTTGCTTTTCAATCACAGCCTAAGCAGTGGCTTTGTCTAAGCAGAATGGAAAACAGCTACCATCATCCCTTTGCACAAAGTGGGTGCATTCATGAACCCCGGGAACTATAGACCCATTAGCCTCATCTGCAAGGCCATGGAACTAATCTTTAAAGACTTTATTAACAAAGATATAGGAAATATTCAAATGCTCGACCCCACCCAGTTTCACTTTGTCTAGGGGAGCTCATGCCTGTTAAACTTGGTGGCTTCTCCTAGACAGTTAGCAAAGCCCTAGACAAGGGCAAATCTGTGCATACAGCCTACCTAGACTTAGCCAAGGCCTTTGACACAATCCCCCACTCAGGCATCATTGATAAACTCATACAGCTGTGTATCAACCCATATATTGTCAGATGGGTTGCAAACTGGCTCACTGATAGAACTCAGAAAGTCAAAATAAGGGACTCTACCTACTCCAGCAGACCCGTAACTAGAAGTGTTCCACAGGGACTGGTTCTGGGACCACTACTGTTCTTAATCTACTTCGAAGTACAGGCTAAAACTAAAGGACTGTGGCTGACAAAATTTGCTAATGACTGCAAACTGGAAGCAATCATTGAAACCCCTAGTGATGTCAACATTCTGCAAGAAGGTCCTATGCAGACTAATGACTGGTGC
The DNA here is from genome assembly GCF_019279795.1 of Protopterus annectens. Lineage (NCBI taxonomy): Eukaryota > Metazoa > Chordata > Ceratodontiformes > Protopteridae > Protopterus > Protopterus annectens. The sequence goes on from NC_056739.1 coordinate 118,080,920, forward strand.
CAAAGTCATGGTTTTAAACTTAATGCAAAAAAATGCATTATCATCCCCTTCAGCAAGGGTGATGTTCCTGCAGACTACCACATCAGTAGCAATACCGTAAGCACACAGTCAGTGGTGTGAGATCTGAGCACACAGGTTGACAGCAACCTTAATTTTGATCACCATTTCTCCTTAGTTGTAAGAAGGCATTTTATATTTATCTTCTCATAATTAAGGGTATTGACTCCAGAAAAAAAAGAGGTTATAACCCCACTGTACTCTTCCCTCATCAGGCCAATAATAAGAGTACAGTGCTCCCTTTGGTATGTTCCTTTCCAAACATCTGCAGCAACAGGAGAGACCACAAAGGTTCCTTACAATGAAAATTCAGGGCCTTCAAGATCTGTCTTATGCAGACAGATTGAAATCATTGTCACTTTACTTTGTGTCAAACAGACTGCTCAGAGGCAACCTGCACCTTGTATACAGAGCAATCTCTGACCCAGCTTTAATAGAAATGCTGCACATTTACAAGTCAAATGACACATGGGTCACTCACTTGAAGGACCTTAACCTGGTATATCAACAAAACTTTTTGGAGAGACAAATTTGTCTCACAGAGGTTGCCCCACTTTTGGAACAAGCTTCCTATTCATTATAAACAAAGCTCTATGTTGGCCCTATTTAAATGTAACTTGGATTATTGGATGGGTAACTGAAAATTCACCCCAGGGGTTCCACCTGTGTCCCTCTTGGACAGGGGTATTAGGTGCTGATTTTAGTGTCTGCTTGAACCAGATACCCTTGAGAATATGGGTTGAACTTGGCTAGGCTTGTAAGAGCTGTGGGGCTGTTAGCCTAGTAATCTCCTATGATCCTATGATCACCATCATAGGTGCCACTTCTCATTCCCAAATAACACACCCCACATGTAACATTCACTATTAACAGCATAAGTGTTTAAAGTCCACAAACAGGTGAGTGGTATAACACTCCTCCCACAACCAACATGGCCCCTTCCACTCACTTGTTCCATCACTATCATGCAGGCCCACTTTCCACATTCCATTCACTCACGCTCTGAATCAGCTCATCTGAGGGAGCCCTTTATAGAACCTCAGAGAGCTACAAGTTAGCTATTCTGAGGGAGCCCTTTATAGAACCTCAGACAGCTACAAATTAGCTCATCTGAGGGAATCCTTTATAGAACCTCAGACAGCTAGAAGTTAGCGCATCTGAGGGAATCCTTCATAGAACCTCAGACAGCTACAAATTAGCTCATCTGAGGGAATCCTTTATAGAACTTCAGACAGCTAGAAGTTAGCGCATCTGAGGGAATCCTTTATAGAACCTCAGATAACTACAATTTAGCTCATCTGAGGGAACCCTTTATAGAACCTCAGACAGCTACAAGTTAGCTCATCTGAGGAAATAATTTATAGAACCTCAGAGAGCTACAAGTTAGCTCATCTGTGGGAGCCCTTTATAGAACCTCAGACAGCTACAAGATAGCTCATCTGAGGGAATCCTTTATAGAACTTCAGACAGCTACAAGTTAGCTCATCTGAGGGAGCCCTTTATAGAACCTCAGACAGCTACAAGTTAGCTCATCTGAGGGAATCCTTTATAGAACCTCAGACAACTACAAGTTAGCTCATCTGAGGGAATCCTTTATAGAACTTCAGACAGCTACAAGTTAGCTCATCTGAGGGAGCCCTTTATAGAACCTCAGACAGCTACAAGTTAGCTCATCTGAGGGAATTCTTTATAGAACCTCAGACAGCTATAAGTTAGCTCATCAGAGGGAGCCCTTTATAGAACCTCAGACAGCTACAAGTTAGCTCATCTGAGGGAATCCTTTATAGAACCTCAGACAGCTACAAGTTAGCTCATCTGAGGGAGCTCTTTATAGAACCTCAGACAGCTACAAGTTAGCTCATCTGAGGGAGCCCTTTATAGAACCTCAGACAGCGACAAGGTAGCTTATCAGAGGGAATCATTTATAGAACCTCAGACAGCTACAAGTTAGCTCATCTCTAATAATGGATGATTTCAACTACCCTACCATTAACTTGGAAAAACTACTCATGTACCAACTCTTTTGCTCAATGTTTTCTGGAAATCATCAATTCCAACGCCTTGACTCAACTTATCCACACCCCCACCAGGGGCAGCAATATCCTAGACCTGGTCATCACCAACATGATCCACACCAGAGGTCAGCTCCTCATTGGTCAGATCCGACCACAAGCTAATCACCCTAGACATCCACATCCAGCTCCCACCCCCCATTAGGAAAACAACCGTAAACAATTTCTCCAAAGCCAACTTCACACTTCTTAAGACAGAAGTGGCAAACTTCACGACACCCATGCAGATGGACAATAGAGGTACGACTGCTGAATCCTACACAAATGCACTTTATAAGCACTTACACGAGTGCATGGATCATGCTATCGCTAACAGAACCAAGATGCTATCCTCTAAAAAAAGGAAGCCAGTCTGGTGGTCTTCTGTCATAAACAAACTCTACAACAGAAGAAAGAAACTGTTGTAAAAAAAGAGTAAAATCCCACGATTGGAGGAACTCCCTGGTCAGCCTCAGTAAAAAGCTGAGATCCCTCATAAAATCCTCCAAAGCTAGTTATGAAAACAAAATTGTCACTGATTCTAAAGACAACCACAAAGAATTCTATAGCTATGTCAAGAATCTCAATGGCAACACTCAGATCTGCTCTGAGTTACAGCACAATGACACTAAATATACAGAACCAACTGATATTGCCAACATCCTGGCAGATAGGTTCAGTGCTAACTTTACCCCAATCTCACACCCTAAAGGGCCCATCTTTATACCAGAAGAATGCAAAGTTCCTGTAATCACGGCTGCACAGGTAAAAACCTCACTCTCCAAAGCCAAGAACACAGCATCCATGCGACCTGACAACATTCCAGGCTGTCTTCTACACAAACTACAGAATGAACTGACACCCCACCTAAGCACCATGTTCAATCATAGCCTTACCTCAGGCTTTGTGCCCATTAAATGGCACACCGCGATGGTTATCCCACTCCACAAAGGGGGAGCCACAACAGACCCTGGGAACTACCACCCCATTAGCCTGATGAGCCTGGTCTGCAAGGCCCTGGAATGTATCATCATGGAACTCATAAACAAAGACATTGGAGATCTCCAAACTCTGGACCCCACACAGTTTGGGTTTGCAAAAGGTAGATCATGTCTCCTAAATCTGATAGATTTCTTTGAAGTAGTCACCAAAGCCATAGATGAGGGTAAGGTGGTTCACACAGCCTATCTAGATCTCGCCAAGGCATTCACCACCCCCCACTCTGGAATTATAGATAAACTCACTAAACTAGGTATAAATCCCTATGTAACAAGATGGGTTGCCAACTGGCTTACTGACAGAACCCACTCTGTGAAAGTAGCAGACTCCAAATCAGAATTCAGACCAGTGACAAGTGGAGTACTACAGGGTTCAGTCCTGGGTCCTCTCCTGTTTGGTATCTACTTCTCTGAAGTACAGACTAACACAGAAGGTCTTTGGCTAACTAAATTCGCATATGACTGCAAACTAGGAGCCATAATCAAAACTCCTAACAATGTGGACATCCTACAAAAGGGCCTCACTGAGACAGATGCCTGTTGTCAAAGCCATGGTCTCAAGCTCAGTGCCAAAAAGTGCATTGTCATCCACTATGGTAAAAACTGTACCCGTGAACTACCACATAGGCGGTAGTCTACTTAACACTGAAAATGTGATAAGAGACCTTGGGACACAGGTGGACAGTAGTCTCTCCTTTGATAATCACATTGCCACAGTGGTCAGGAAATCCTTCTACATGGCACACCTCATCACAAAATGTTTCTCATCCAGAAAAAAAGAGGTCATTGTTCCCCTCTACTCATCACTCATTAGACCCATTATAGAGTACAACGCCCCTTTTGGTATGTACCTCACAAGACATCTACAAAAAGTGGAAAGGCCACAAAAATACAAAGAGGATTACTGGCCTCAAACAGATGCCTTATGCAGACCGTCTCAAAAAACTCCAGCTTTACTCCATCGCGCATATCACCTACTCAGAGGCGATCTCTGCCTAACATACAAAGCTATGTCAAACCCAGAGCTGTTGGACATGCTCCACTTAAAGAAATCCCAATCCATCCGAGCTACATGCTCTAGGGACCTAAACCTTGTCACCACAATAAACAGAACATGCTGGAGGGATAGATTCCTGTCCCAGAGACTTCCCATACTCTGGAACAGACTACCTATCTATGTCAAACAGAGCTCCTCATTAGCACTCTTCAAGAAAATTCTTGATGATTGGATGGGTAATAGGAAATTCACCCCGGGGATCACTTCTGTGGTTCTGCTTGACAAAAGCACAGGAAAATAATTTTCTAGGGTGGAGAAAGCTAGTGGCTAGGCTTGTATAGCCCTAGGTCCAATAGCCTAGTACCTGCCTATGAACCTATCTGAGGAAGCCCTTTATAGAACCTCAGACAGCTACAAGTTAGCTCATCAGAAGGAATCCTGCGTAGAACCTCAGACAGCTAGAAGTTAGCTCATCTGAGGGAGCCCTTTATAGAACCTCAGACAGGTACAAGTTAGCTCATCTGAGGGAATCCTTTATAAGATCTCGAACAGCTACAAGTTAGCTCATCTGAGGGAGCCCTTTATAAAACCTCAGACAGCTACAAGTTAGCTCATCAGAGGGAATCCTTTATAGAACCTCAGACAGCTACAAGTTAGCTCATCTGAGGGAATCCTTTATAGGACCTCAGACAGCTACAAGTTAACTCATCTAAAGGAACCCTTTATAGAACCTCAGACAGCTACAAGTTAGCTCATCTGAAGGAGCCCTTTATAGAACCTCAGACAGCTGCAAGGTAGCTCATCAGAGGGAACCCTTTATAGAACCTCAGACAGCTATAAGTCAGCTCATCTGAGGGAATCCTTTATAAGATCTCAGACAGCTACAAGTTAGCTCATCTGTGGGAGCCCTTTATAGAACCTCAGACAGCTACAAGGTAGCTCATCAGAGGGAATCCTTTATAGAACCTCAGATAGCTACAAGTTAGCTCATCTGAGGGAATTCTTTATAGGACCTCAGACAGCTACAGGTTAGCTCATCTGTGGGAATCCTTTAAAGGTCTCAGATAGCTACAAGTTAGCTCATTTGAGGGAACCCTTTATAGAACCTCAGACAACTACAAGTTAGCTCATCTGAGGGAACCCTTTATAAGAACCTCAGACAGCTACAAGTCAGCTCATCTGAGGGAATTCTTTATAAGATCTCAGACAGCTACAAGTTAGCTCATCTGAGGGAATCCTTTATAGAACCTCAGACAGCTACAAATTAGCTCATCTGAGGGAATCCTTTATAGAACCTCAGACAGCTACACGTTTGCTCATCTGAGAGAATTCTTTATAGAATCTTAGACAGCTACAAGCTAGCTCATCTGAGGGAGCCCTTTATAGAACCTCAGACAGCTACAAGTTAGCTCATCTGAGGAAACCCTTTATAGAATCTTAGACAGCTACAAGCTAGCTCATCTGAGGGAGCCCTTTATAGAACCTCAGACAGCTACAAGTTAGCTCATCTGAGGGAATCCTTTATAGAACCTCAGACAGCTACAAATTAGCTCATCTGAGGGAATCCTTTATAGAACCTCAGACAGCTACACGTTTGCTCATCTGAGAGAATTCTTTATAGAATCTTAGACAGCTACAAGTTAGCTCATCTGAGGGAGCCCTTTATAGAACCTCAGACAGCTACGAGTTGACTCATCTGAGGAAACCCTTTATAGTACTTCATACAGCTACAAGTTAGCTCATCTGAGGGAGCCCTTTATAGAACCTCAGACAGCTACAAGTTAGCTCATCAGAGGGAATCCTTTATAGAACCTCAGACAGCTACAAGTTAGCTCATCTGAGGGAGCCCTTTATAGAACCTCAGACAGCTACAAGTTAGCTCATCTGAGGGAATGCTTTATAGAACCTCAGACAGCTAGAAGTTAGCTCATCTGAGGGAACCCTTTATAGAACCTCAGACAGGTACAAGTTCAGTAACATCGTCCAGTTTGTTTGCTTAGTACTGTGGCATCCATTTCAGTGGAAAATAGATGCATGACTGCTGAATCATGCACCAATGCACTGTACCAACACGTACATAAATGCATGGAACTAGCCATACCTAACAGAACCAAGACGCTCTCCTCCAAAAACAGGAAGCTAGTCTATTGGTCCCCTGCCATTAATAAACTCTACAATAGAAAGAAGAAACTGTTGCAGAATAAGGTGACGTCTCAAGACTGGAGAAACTCCCTTATTAGCCTTAACAAAAAGTTGAGATCCCTCATCAAAACCGCTAAAGCCAGCTATGAAGGCAGAATTCTAGCAGAGACTAAAAAACAACCACAAAGCCTTCTATAGTTATATCAAGAATCTCCATGGCAATACCCAGGTTTGCTGTGAGTTACTGCACAATGGTTTCTCCTATACTGAGCCAACAGATATTGCCATCATACTGGCCGACATATTCAGTGCCAACTTTACCCCTCCCCCAAAGGACCAATCACAATACTGGAGGAATGCCATGCACCCAGCATTAATGCAGCACAAGTTAAAGCTGCATTGTCCAAGCCCAAGAATACAGCTTCCATGGGACCTGACAATATCCCTGGATGTGTTCTACATGAACTACAAAGTGAACTGGCACCATGTCTGTGTGCCCTGTCCAATCACAGCCTCACCTCAGGCTTTGTCCCTACTGATGGCATACTGCTACAGTCATCCCTCTTCATAAATGAGGAGCGACTACAGACCCTGGAAATTATTGCCCCATTAGCCTGACAAGTCTGATATGTAAGGCTATGGAGTGCATCATCATGGACCTAATTAACATGGATATAGGGAATCTCCAAACTCTAGATCCCACTCAATTTGGTTTTGTGAAAGGTAGATCATGCCTGCTCAACCTGGTTGACCTCTTTGAGTCAGTCACCAGAGCTACGGATGAGGGCAAGGCAGTTCATACAGCCTACCTTGATCTGGCTAAGGCCTTTTATACCATTCCCCACTCAGGAATTATTGATAAACTCACCAAACTTGGCATCACCCCCTATTTCACTAGGTGGGTTGCAAATTGGCTCACAGATAGAACCCACAGTGTGAAAGTAGCAGACTCCAAGTCAGACTGCCAACTAGTCATGAGTGGAGTCCCACAGGGATCAGTCCTGGGCCCTCTCCTATTTGGCATCTACTTCTCAGAAGTCCATGCCAACACAGAGGGACTCTGGATGACCAAGTTTTCAGATGACTTCAAGCTGGGAGCCATTATTAACTCCCTAAGTGATATATAGATCCTGGAGAAAGGCCTCACTGAGACCAACGACTGGTGTCAAAACCATGGCCTTAAGCTTAATGCCAAAAATTGCATCGTCATCCCCTTTGGGAAAAACTCAGTTCCCATTAATTACCGCATCGATGGGAGCCCACTGAACACTGAAGGTGTTATAAGAGATCTGGGGACACAGGTTGACAGCAGCCTCTCCTTCGACCACCACATTGCCACTGTGGTCAGAAAGTCCTTCTATGTGGCACATCTCATTACTAAGGGTTTTGCATCCAGGAAGAAAGAGGTCATCATCTCTCTCTACTCTTCCCTCATTAGGCCAATCATGGAGTATAATGCCCCATTTGGCATGTACCTCACTAGACACATGCAACAGCTGGAAAGGCCACAAAAGTACCTCACAAAGAGGATCCCTGGCCTTAAACACATGTCCTACATGGACAGACTAAAAAAACCCCAGGTATTCACTGTCTCATATCGTCTACTAAGAGGTGATCTCTGCTTGACTTACAAAACCATGTCTGATCCAGCTCTGTTAGAAATGCTACATCTAAAGAAATCCGAATCCCTCCACACCACACGCTCTTGAGATCTCAACCTCATTACCACAATCAACAGAACATGCTGGAGGGACAGGTTCATAATCCAGAGACTGCCTATGCTCTGGAATAGACTTCCCATACATGTCAAACAGAGCACCTCACTGGCCCTATCAAGAGAAATCTTGATGAGTGGATGGGAAATAGAAAGTTCACCCCAGGGATCACCCCAGTGGCTCTACTTGATAGAGGCACTGGGAACTAACGTTGGGTGGCATGATGCCAGGGCACTTCTATGGACTAGGCTTGTAAAAGCCCCCGGGCCATTAGCCTAGTACACACCTATGAACCTTTGAACCTATATTTCATATTAAAGGTTCAAAACAGCAGGCTTAGTCAGTGAAGTAGTAATATACAAGTGTCTTTATTAATTAAGGAAATGATTTGACAACATTAAATACAGTTTTTAGCTGATAGGATTAGAACGACTTTTTCTTAAGTTTTATTTATTTTTTTATTTTATTAATTTTTTATCTATCTTTTTGAGAAATTAATCATAATAAATAAGGCTATATTTTCTTTGCACACAAGTTAAGACAAGATGTTCATAAAGGTCACATTGGTAAACAGACATAAGAGGACAAATAATCAAACTATGCAACAGAATATAAATTTATGAGTAAGCAAACCAAAAGGACCAAGATTTTTCCAGCAATGTGGACACTGCACTGCCCCTATGATTTTGCTGAACTGGAAGTCTTGATTTCTGCCTCCCTTGGGTGTTGCATAAATTATTTAGCTGTATTATTGTTTCTGCACTGTCAGTAAGTGACCTGCATATGAGAAATACAAAGTGACCTTCATATTGCATTTCTTAATATATGCAGCTCTGCAAGGACATTACATTGTTCGTACATTTAACAAGTGTTATCAAGAGGAACTCACTTAAATATGAAGGCTGGTATCCAGCATATTTTAACAGATTGGATTTACTTTCTTTTGGAATATTTTTTCAAATATAAAAGTAGAAAAAAATTGTCTGTGATTAACTATCTGCTAATGACTGTAAGTGGGGTGGCAACATCATGTCAATAAATGGCGCCAAATTTCTTTGATGCAATTAAAAAAAAAACCAAGTGAATTAGTGCAGTAATAATGACAATAAACATAGCGATGTTCATTTAATTACGTTTCAGGGGATGAGCTGGATCAGTCGCGTCGTTTGCGCTTGTAGCCAAGTTATATCAAAATGGTTTCTAATCAACATAAATCATTCAGCTTAACAGGATTAGTTACAGGTTTGGGCAATTTTGTAGAACAGTACCTCTCTGGGTGTTTAGTAGCAAGTCCCACCTAAACCCCACTCCACCACCCAACGCCCCATGACATGTTCTAATAACGAATGGATATTCATATTGATGTCTTCACTGGCTGCATGAATAGTCATTGGGTATTCGGCACGTTAGCTCAAGGGGGCACTGCAGTTACCTAATGCTAGAGAAACAACATTATATCTCCAAGTAATATTTTTTTTTACATTTTTGCAGGGGGGGCAAGCCCCCTGCACCCCCCACACCCCCTGCAAATTAAATATACCAACTCCGAGATCGCACTACATTGAGGAAAAGGGTAAATTTCCCATTCTGCACTATACTGTGATCTCCATTCAAAACTTTTGAAGTTTCAAAACTTCGATTATATGGTCCCGACCATAAGAATTACGAAGTTTTGATACTTCAGTCATCTGATAGGGATCACATACAACTTATATTGAGCACCTGCAGCATTTAATTCATTGAACACTCACAAATTTACGTGGGTGATCGATAGATATGTAAATCAACAACCAATGTATGCATAATGTCACTGTCAGATCTGCATGGCAATCACCCTATAGTGCCTTTTTTAGGCAAAGTTCAAAGGACAAAACCACCACCGTAACAGGTACAAGCATGCAAAATCTGAAGGTAATGCTACTCAATGCCAGAAGTCTAAACCTCAAAATGCACTCTTTCAAGGCACTCATAAAAATGGAGAACATCGATATCTGTGCAGTAACTGAGACCTGGGTCAAGGCTCCAGAGAACACCCTTGCAATACCAGGCTACAACTCTTACCACGCTTTTTGGCCACCAAGCCAGGACTGAAACACTAAAGGTGGAGGAGTGTCCATATTCACCAAGGATAGTCACACCACCAGGCTAGTTGCCCAGCACAATGCGTATGAAATTCTCCAGGTGCAACTAACACTAGTAGAAAACAAATATCCAGTAAGACGCCAAAGTCCAACTTAAGCAGGTAGCACAAATGAAGAAAAATGAAGCAAAGTTGGACACTGCTGACAGCTTAAAAAATCTTCTTTATTCTTAAAATCACAAGATAAGCGCTTTCGGGATGACCCTTCTTCAGATAAATAAAATGAATGAGATGGTTCACTTATATACATATAAAAGCCAATCACATTCAAAAATAGCAAGCACATTCAGTGAAAGACACGCCTATTTTTCAAAATAGGCTTAATTGGTATGTACTCATTTAAACCTGGCTTCCTGTTTGCCATTAAGCTAGCAATCCATTTTGTTTCTACAGTTTCTGTTTGAAGCACAATATCACCCCCCCTAGTGCTGGGTTTAACATTTACAATGACCCTAAATTTAAATGTATGTGTAGGATACAAAATCACATGTCTACATAACGCATTTCTTTCATCTTTATTCCTAATACTGGAAAGATGCTGAAGAATCCTTACTTTAAACATGCTATTCGTCTTACCCACATAAAAACCTTGGCATTGACAGCATTCTGCTAAATATACTATGTTGGTTGTGCAGGTTGCTCTTCCTTTAAAGTGAAACACTTTTTGGGTAGTGGGATGTATAAAAACAGTATCTTTATTTATGTAGGGACAAGCTTTACATAATCCACAATTACTCATTCCTATTGAGTATGGTAAAGCATAGGACACATTTGTACGGAAGGTTCCTTGCATAGTAGATCCTTTAAGTTTTTATTCCTTCTATACCTAAAGGTGGGCTGAGGTCCCACTATGCCCCCCAGTGTACTATCACTGGTCAAGATGTTCCAGTTCTTCCTCACTATATTGCAGATATCACTAGTATTACTGCTATAATTTAACATGACCTCTTGGTCTTTGCATAAAGCTTCATTACTCTTTTGACCTCATCCCTTTCAAAAGCTCTTAAAATCCAGGGCTTATAATCCGTGAATCGCTTGGATCTACCTCTTTCCACAGTTTCATTTACCAAATTCTGCTTGTAGCCCCTGTCATTAAAGTTCTCCTTAAGTCTAGTCGTCTCCTCTTCAAAATCTGATTCTAGAAGACATAACCTAGAGACCCTGCTCACCTGCCCCTGTACTATGTTGCGATATGTATATCTAGGGTGCATGCTGTCAAATGCCAAGAGTGAATTCTTCCAGCAATCTTTCTTATGTAGCTTGGATCTAAAGCCTTTTGTATCCCGTTGTATACATACATCTAAGAAATCTATGGAACTGCGTGACATGTTGATAGAAAACCTAAAAAACTTCGTAGTGGAGTGTAAGTGGTTAATAAACTCATCTAGTTCTTCCTCTGTCCCATCACACAAAAGAAAAATGTCATCTACAAAACGTAGATATAACTGTAGTTGACGTCTCCATTCCTCATTGTTGATGACATGTGTTCTTTCCCATTGAGAGAGAACCAAATTGGCATATGTATTTGCGAGGGGGTCCCCATGGCGACCCCCGCGCTATCTATATGCCATTACCTCCCAGAAAAACATTATTCTCCAAAACAATGCTTAATAGTGATGTAATGAGTGATAACTTATCATCACTAACTCCTAGGTCACCCAGGAGCAATTGTACACTATCAATACCAAATTTGTTGTCAATCACAGTGAATAGACTTTGAATATCCATAGTGACCATCAGTAAATTCTTACTATAGGATTTATTCAATTGACCTAGTAGCCTTAAAAAATGTGCTGTGTCTTTCAACACATTATCCATTTGATCTAGATAGGGTTTTAAAGTGTGTTCCACCCATATCGACACATTCTCCGTAACCCATCCCCTCCCAGATACTATCGGTCTAAGGGGTGGGTTTTGGATAGATTTATGTATCTTCGGTAGTGCTTTAAAGATCGGAATAACTGGTTTCTCTATTTTGAGAAACTGATAAGTTTCCTCAGATATTTTCATTTCAAACAATAGAGCATTTAATTGAATATTCACCCTGTCTACAATACTTTTTACAGTTAGGGGATTTATGAGTAGATATGTGTTACTATCTTGTAATAGCTCATTCAATTTGTTGTTATACCATGTGGTGTCCATAAGGACAATGGCACCCCCCTTATCCGCATTTTTTATCACAATGTCCTTATTGGCAATGAGACTATTCAGTGCTATCCTTTGTTCAGCAGATAAGTTGTGATATTTCTTAAAATCTGCTTCCTTATAGTAATCTATCATATCTTTCTCACATGCACTAACGAACAAATTCAAACTTGATGTTAATTGCGGGACAAAACCACTTGGTTTTCTAAGGGAATAATCCTTCTCATTACTGTTGCCATACATTAACTTCAGTGACACATTCCTGCAGTATAACATAATATCTATCAACATTTCATCATAACAACCATTTTTGCTCGGAATAAAGGTTAATCCCTTATTCAACACCTCTAATTCTCTAGAGTTTAAAACATAAGATGATAAATTAGTAACAATACCCATATCATTATCAGCAGTCAGTCCCAAATTTTTCTTCTCTTTTCGGTCCCCCTGTCCTCGCTCACTGACCGCTTCCAGGGACCTTTCTTTTTGACCGGTGCTGGTAACAGTCCCAAAAAATTACTATTGTGGCTCGCTCCTTGTATCTTGGGGCGTGCCCCCAAGGAATTGCCATCTGAATTAGAGTTCACTACGACAATTTGTTGTGAAGGGCAGGTACCTACATCATAATTTGAACTGGTACCTAAGTTTGTCACATCAATCGTGACACTGGCAGGACCCTCCTGCACTCGAGTAGATTCCGTGTCCGTTTGTTCATCAGCCAAATCAGCCGTTGGTTCTTCCTCCCTTGATTCATGTGTTGTTATATTAGCTGTCACAAAACGCGTTCCGATACCACTCTCCTTCTCCTTCTGAAACGGCGTGGGAAACGTGTTACATTCAGACGCTATGTTCGTCATAGCATCACTCCTCCCTCCCCTCCTGGTTGAATCTGCCAATCGCCTAGCAGTATTCACCATCGATCTATTTTCATTGGCCCTAGGCCATACGAAGATGTTCCGTTTCCCACGCCGTTTCAGAAGGAGAAGGAGAGTGGTATCGGAACGCGTTTTGTGACAGCTAATATAACAACACATGAATCAAGGGAGGAAGAACCAACGGCTGATTTGGCTGATGAACAAACGGACACGGAATCTACTCGAGTGCAGGAGGGTCCTGCCAGTGTCACGATTGATGTGACAAACTTAGGTACCAGTTCAAATTATGATGTAGGTACCTGCCCTTCACAACAAATTGTCGTAGTGAACTCTAATTCAGATGGCAATTCCTTGGGGGCACGCCCCAAGATACAAGGAGCGAGCCACAATAGTAATTTTTTGGGACTGTTACCAGCACCGGTCAAAAAGAAAGGTCCCTGGAAGCGGTCAGTGAGCGAGGACAGGGGGACCGAAAAGAGAAGAAAAATTTGGGACTGACTGCTGATAATGATATGGGTATTGTTACTAATTTATCATCTTATGTTTTAAACTCTAGAGAATTAGAGGTGTTGAATAAGGGATTAACCTTTATTCCGAGCAAAAATGGTTGTTATGATGAAATGTTGATAGATATTATGTTATACTGCAGGAATGTGTCACTGAAGTTAATGTATGGCAACAGTAATGAGAAGGATTATTCCCTTAGAAAACCAAGTGGTTTTGTCCCGCAATTAACATCAAGTTTGAATTTGTTCGTTAGTGCATGTGAGAAAGATATGATAGATTAATATAAGGAAGCAGATTTTAAGAAATATCACAACTTAACTGCTGAACAAAGGATAGCACTGAATAGTCTCATTGCCAATAAGGACATTGTGATAAAAAATGCGGATAAGGGGGGTGCCATTGTCCTTATGGACACCACATGGTATAACAACAAATTGAATGAGCTATTACAAGATAGTAACACATATCTACTCATAAATCCCCTAACTGTAAAAAGTATTGTAGACAGGGTGAATATTCAATTAAATGCTCTATTGTTTGAAATGAAAATATCTGAGGAAACTTATCAGTTTCTCAAAATAGAGAAACCAGTTATTCCGATCTTTAAAGCACTACTGAAGATACATAAATCTATCCAAAACCCACCCCTTAGACCGATAGTATCTGGGAGGGGATGGGTTACGGAGAATGTGTCGATATGGGTGGAACACACTTTAAAACCCTATCTAGATCAAATGGATAATGTGTTGAAAGACACAGCACATTTTTTAAGGCTACTAGGTCAATTGAATAAATCCTATAGTAAGAATTTACTGATGGTCACTATGGATATTCAAAGTCTATTCACTGTGATTGACAACAAATTTGGTATTGATAGTGTACAATTGCTCCTGGGTGATCTAGGAGTTAGTGATGATAAGTTATCACTCATTACATCACTATTAAGCATTGTTTTGGAGAATGTTTTTCTGGGAGGTAATGGCATATATAGACAAGCGCAGGGGGTCGCCATGGGGACCCCCTGCGCAAATACATATGCTAATTTGGTTCTCTCTCAATGGGAAAGAACACATGTCATCAACAATGAGGAATGGAGACGTCAACTACAGTTATATCTACGTTTTGTAGATGACATTTTTCTTTTGTGGGATGGGACAGAGGAAGAACTAGATGAGTTTATTAACCACTTACACTCCACTACGAAGTTTTTTAGGTTTTCTATCAACATGTCACGCAGTTCCATAGATTTCTTAGATGTATGTATACAACAGGATACAAAAGGCTTTAGATCCAAGCTACATAAGAAGGATTGCTGGAAGAATTCACTCTTGGCATTTGACAGCATGCACCCTAGATATACATATCGCAACATAGTACAGGGGCAGGTGAGCAGGGTCTCTAGGTTATGTCTTCTAGAATCAGATTTTGAAGAGGAGACGACTAGACTTAAGGAGAACTTTAATGACAGGGGCTATAAGCAGAATTTGATAAATGAAACTGTGGAAAGAGGTAGATCCAAGCGATTCACGGATTATAAGCCCTGGATTTTAAGAGCTTTTGAAAGGGATGAGGTCAAAAAGAGTAATGAAGCTTTATGCAAAGACCCGCAGGTCATGTTAAATTATAGCAGTAATACTAGTGATATCTGCAATATAGTGAGGAAGAACTGGAACATCTTGACCAGTGATAGTACACTGGGGGGCATAGTGGGACCTCAGCCCACCTTTAGGTATAGAAGGAATAAAAACTTAAAGGATCTACTATGCAAGGAACCTTCCGTGCCAAATGTGTCCTATGCTTTACCATACTCAATAGGAATGAGTAATTGTGGATTATGTAAAGCTTGTCCCTACATAAATAAAGATACTGTTTTTATACATCCCATTACCCAAAAGTGTTTCACTTTAAAGGAAGAGCAACCTGCCGCACAACCAACATAGTATATTTAGCAGAATGCTGTCAATGCCAAGGTTTTTATGTGGGTAAGACGAATAGCATGTTTAAAGTAAGGATTCTTCAGCATCTTTCCAGTATTAGGAATAAAGATGAAAGAAATGCGTTATGTAGACATGTGATTTTGTATCCTACACATACATTTAAATTTAGGGTCATTGTAAATGTTAAACCCAGCACTAGGGGGGGTGATATTGTGCTTCAAACAGAAACTGTAGAAACAAAATGGATTGCTAGCTTAATGGCAAACAGGAAGCCAGGTTTAAATGAGTACATACCAATTAAGCCTATTTTGAAAAATAGGCGTGTCTTTCACTGAATGTGCTTGCTATTTTTGAATGTGATTGGCTTTTATATGTATATAAGTGAACCATCTCATTCATTTTATTTATCTGAAGAAGGGTCATCCCGAAAGCGCTTATCTTGTGATTTTAAGAATAAAGAATATTTTTAAGCTGTCAGCAGTGTCCAACTTTGCTTCATTTTTCTTCATTTGTGCTACCTGCTTAAGTTGGACTTTGGCGTCTTACTGGATATTTGTTTTCTACTATTTTCCTTGGATTTGTGTATCCAGTATTTTGCATGCTATGGCAGCGGAACCTGCTATGCTAGAAACTACTTCTGTGAATGGACATCAAAACCAAGCCAATAAGAATGTTTTATGGCATCCTAAGAAAGCCCTGAACTGTGGAAATCCATTACTTAATTTGGGCTTTTCTACATGTAAAATAGGCATGAGTGGTTCCAAACCAGTAGCTGTGGATAGGAATTTTGAGGAACTAACTCGTGACTTAACTTTTAAAGTGAACAAACTGCAGAGACTTCAATGGCAGGAATATCATTTAGAGGCTTGCATCCAATATGGCATTGTTCCGAGGGGTATGCGGATACTTTGTATGCCAGCACAAGGTGACCGCTACCCGGAACTTCTGGCCAAATGGCAAACCATCAACATTGAGACTAGTTTTAAGTATATGTCCCTGCTGAATGAGTTCTTTTCTCCGGAGTTAGATAATTTAAAAAAAGAAGTGACTGAATTGCAACATAAGCTTGAAGCTGAGTTTAGCGATGGGCCATATAGTGAACGCATGGAAGCACTATATGTTACCTTTACTGAGAATGACGATAAATTGAAAAAACAGAAAACGGGTAAATTACAAAGAGATTTCCTGGACTTCACTAATGGGAACATCTTCGTATGGCCTAGGGCCAATGAAAATAGATCGATGGTGAATATTGCTAGGCGATTGGCAGATTCAACCAGGAGGGGAGGGAGGAGTGATGCGATGACGACGATGACGAACATAGCGTCTGAATGTAACACGTTTCCCACGCCGTTTCAGAAGGAGAAGGAGAGTGGTATCGGAACGCGTTTTGTGACAGCTAATATAACAACACATGAATCAAGGGAGGAAGAACCAACGGCTGATTTGGCTGATGAACAAACGGACACGGAATCTACTCGAGTGCAGGAGGGTCCTGCCAGTGTCACGATTGATGTGACAAACTTAGGTACCAGTTCAAATTATGATGTAGGTACCTGCCCTTCACAACAAATTGTCGTAGTGAACTCTAATTCAGATGGCAATTCCTTGGGGGCACGCCCCAAGATACAAGGAGCGAGCCACAATAGTAATTTTTTGGGACTGTTACCAGCACCGGTCAAAAAGAAAGGTCCCTGGAAGCGGTCAGTGAGCGAGGACAGGGGGACCGAAAAGAGAAGAAAAATTTGGGACTGACTGCTGATAATGATATGGGTATTGTTACTAATTTATCATCTTATGTTTTAAACTCTAGAGAATTAGAGGTGTTGAATAAGGGATTAACCTTTATTCCGAGCAAAAATGGTTGTTATGATGAAATGTTGATAGATATTATGTTATACTGCAGGAATGTGTCACTGAAGTTAATGTATGGCAACAGTAATGAGAAGGATTATTCCCTTAGAAAACCAAGTGGTTTTGTCCCGCAATTAACATCAAGTTTGAATTTGTTCGTTAGTGCATGTGAGAAAGATATGATAGATTACTATAAGGAAGCAGATTTTAAGAAATATCACAACTTATCTGCTAAACAAAGGATAGCACTGAATAGTCTCATTGCCAATAAGGACATTGTGATAAAAAATGCGGATAAGGGGGGTGCCATTGTCCTTATGGACACCACATGGTATAACAACAAATTGAATGAGCTATTACAAGATAGTAACACATATCTACTCATAAATCCCCCCAACTGTAAAAAGTATTGTAGACAGGGTGAATATTCAATTAAATGCTCTATTGTTTGAAATGAAAATATCTGAGGAAACTTATCAGTTTCTCAAAATAGAGAAACCAGTTATTCCGATCTTTAAAGCACTACCGAAGATACATAAATCTATCCAAAACCCACCCCTTAGACCGATAGTATCTGGGAGGGGATGGGTTACGGAGAATGTGTCGATATGGGTGGAACACACTTTAAAACCCTATCTAGATCAAATGGATAATGTGTTGAAAGACACAGCACATTTTTTAAGGCTACTAGGTCAATTGAATAAATCCTATAGTAAGAATTTACTGATGGTCACTATGGATATTCAAAGTCTATTCACTGTGATTGACAACAAATTTGGTATTGATAGTGTACAACTGCTCCTGGGTGACCTAGGAGTTAGTGATGATAAGTTATCACTCATTACATCACTATTAAGCATTGTTTTGGAGAATAATGTTTTTCTGGGAGGTAATGGCATATATAGACAAGCGCAGGGGGTCGCCATGGGGACCCCCTGCGCAAATACATATGCTAATCTGGTTCTCTCTCAATGGGAAAGAACACATGTCATCAACAATGAGGAATGGAGACGTCAACTACAGTTATATCTACGTTTTGTAGATGACATTTTTCTTTTGTGGGATGGGACAGAGGAAGAACTAGATGAGTTTATTAACCACTTACACTCCACTACGAAGTTTTTTAGGTTTTCTATCAACATGTCACGCAGTTCCATAGATTTCTTAGATGTATGTATACAACAGGATACAAAAGGCTTTAGATCCAAGCTACATAAGAAAGATTGCTGGAAGAATTCACTCTTGGCATTTGACAGCATGCACCCTAGATATACATATCGCAACATAGTACAGGGGCAGGTGAGCAGGGTCTCTAGGTTATGTCTTCTAGAATCAGATTTTGAAGAGGAGACGACTAGACTTAAGGAGAACTTTAATGACAGGGGCTATAAGCAGAATTTGGTAAATGAAACTGTGGAAAGAGGTAGATCCAAGCGATTCACGGATTATAAGCCCTGGATTTTAAGAGCTTTTGAAAGGGATGAGGTCAAAAGAGTAATGAAGCTTTATGCAAAGACCCGCAGGTCATGTTAAATTATAGCAGTAATACTAGTGATATCTGCAATATAGTGAGGAAGAACTGGAACATCTTGACCAGTGATAGTACACTGGGGGGCATAGTGGGACCTCAGCCCACCTTTAGGTATAGAAGGAATAAAAACTTAAAGGATCTACTATGCAAGGAACCTTCCGTGCCAAATGTGTCCTATGCTTTACCATACTCAATAGGAACGAGTAATTGTGGATTATGTAAAGCTTGTCCCTACATAAATAAAGATACTGTTTTTATACATCCTACTACCCAAAAAGTGTTTCACTTTAAAGGAAGAGCAACCTGCCGCACAACCAACATAGTATATTTAGCAGAATGCTGTCAATGCCAAGGTTTTTATGTGGGTAAGACGAATAGCATGTTTAAAGTAAGGATTCTTCAGCATCTTTCCAGTATTAGGAATAAAGATGAAAGAAATGCGTTATGTAGACATGTGATTTTGTATCCTACACATACATTTAAATTTAGGGTCATTGTAAATGTTAAACCCAGCACTAGGGGGGGTGATATTGTGCTTCAAACAGAAACTGTAGAAACAAAATGGATTGCTAGCTTAATGGCAAACAGGAAGCCAGGTTTAAATGAGTACATACCAATTAAGCCTATTTTGAAAAATAGGTGTGTCTTTCACTGAATGTGCTTGCTATTTTTGAATGTGATTGGCTTTTATATGTATATAAGTGAGCCATCTCATTCATTTTATTTATCTGAAGAAGGGTCATCCTGAAAGCGCTTATCTTGTGATTTTAAGAATAAAGAAGATTTTTTAAGCTGTCAGCAGTGTCCAACTTTGCTTCATTTTTCTTCATTTGTGCAACTAACACTAGGTAAGACTGCAATCCAAATTGTAGCTTGCTACAGATCCCCCACCATGTCCCAAGATTCTCACTACACCTTTCTAGACATACTGGAAAATATTAAGATACAACCAAACACCCTAATACTGGGTGATTTCAACTACCCTGCCATTAAATGGAAAAACTACTCAAATACCAACACCTTTGCCCAACGGTTCTTGGAATTCATAAATTCCAATGCCCTGGATCAAGTAATCCATAGTCCCATCAGGGGCTCCAATATCCTAGACCTGGTCATTACCAACATGGGAAATCGAGGCTCCACACCTATGGTCACCCCCTCGTTGGTCAGGTCTGACCAAAGCTAATCACCCTTGACATCCACATCCCTCCCCCACCCCCCAGTAAGGAAACCTCCGTAAAAAACTTTTCCAAAGCCAACTTTATGCTACTCAAGTCAGGACTGACAAACTTCATGACACCCATGCAGACGGGAACTGAACGTTCGACTGTTGAATCCTACACTAAGGCACTGTACGAGCACATCCACTCAAGCATGAATCATGCCATCCCAAATAGAACCAAGACGCTCTCCTCCAAAAAAAGGAAGCCAATCTGGTGGTTCCCTGCCATAAACAAACTATACAACAAAAGGAAGAAACTGTTGCAGAAAAGAGGAAAATCCCGGGATGCAAAAAACTCCCTTACCAGCCTCAGTAAGAAGCTGAGATCCCTCATAAAATCCTCCAAAGCTAGTTACGAAAATAAAATTGCCAAAGATTCCAAAGACAACCACAAGGCATTCTATAGCTATGCCAAGAATCTAAATGGCAATGCTCAGATCTGCTCTGAGCTACAACAGAATGGCATTAAATATACTGACCCCAAGGATATTGCCAATATCCTGGCAGATCAATTCAGTGCCAACTTCACACCCCCCCTCTTACCCCATAAAGGGCCTATCTCAGTACCAAAAGATTGCCAAAGTCTGGTAATAACAGCCGCACAGGTAAAATTCACTCTCCAAAGCTAAGAATACCGCATCCATGGGATCAGATGACATCCCAGGCTGTGTACTACATGAACTACAAAATGAACTGGCACCTCACCTAAGTGTCATGTTTAATCATAGCCTCACCTCAGGCTTTGTGCCCACTGAGTGGCGCACAGCTACAGTTATCACACTTCGCAACGGGGGATCCACCTTGGATCCTGGGAACTACCGCCCCATCAGTATGATGAGCCTGATCTGCAAGACCATGTAATGTATTATCATGGAACTTATAAACAAAGACATTGGCAACTGTCAAACACAGGACCCCACCCAGTATGGGTTTGTGATGGACCGATCTTGTCTCCTGAACCTGATTGACTTCTTCGAATCAGTCTCCAGAGCTGTGGACAAGGGTAAGGCAGTCCACACAGCCTATCTGGACCTTGCCAAGGTCTTCGACACCATCCCCCACTCTGGAATCATAGATAAACTTACTAAGCTGGGCATTAATCCCTACATCACTCGATGGGTTGCCAACTAGCTTACTGACAGAACCCATACTGTAAAAGTAGCGAACTCCGAATCCAGCTCCAGACAAATGACAAGTGGAGAACCTCAGGGTTCAGTCCTGGGACCCCTCTTGTTTGGCATCTACTTCTCTGAAGTAAAGGCCAACACTAAGGGACTCTGGCTAACAATGTTCGCAGATGACTGCAAACAGGGAGCCATTATTGAATCCCCAGATAATGTGGTTATTCTACAAAAGGGCCTTACAGAAACAGATGCTTTGTGCCAGAGCCATAGGCTCAAGCTCAATGCCAAGAAATGTATAGTTATCCCCTTTGGGAAAAAACATGTAAACCTTCGATAACCACATCGCCACAACAGTCAGGAAATCCTTCTATGTGGCACACCTCATCACTAAGGGCTTTTTATCCAGAACAAAGGAGGTAATTGTCCCACTGTACTCATCCCTCATTAGACCCATTATAGAATACAATGCCCCGTTTGGTATGTACCTCTCTAAACATCTGCAACAACTGGAAAGGCCGCAGAAATACCTCACTAAAAGAATCACAGGCCTAAAGCAGATGCCCTTTGCTGACCATCTAAAAAAACTCCAGCTATACTCTGTTGGATATCATCTGCTCAGAGGTGATCTCTGCTTAACATACAAGGCCGTGTCAAACCCAGAGCCGTTGGACATGCTACACTTAAAGAAATCCCAATTCCTCAGAGCCACACGCTCCAGGGATCGAAACCTTGTCATCACAATGAACAAAACATGCTGGAGGGATAGGTTCCTGACCCAGAGAATCCCCAGACTCTGGAATAGACTGCCCATAGATGTCAAGCAGAGTGCCTCTTTGGCCATCTTCAAAAGGAATCTTGATGATTGGATGGGAGATAGGAAATTCACCCCGGGGATCACGTCAGTCACCCTGCTAGACAGCGGTCCAAGGAAATACATATTGTGGGAAGAAATAGCCAGGGAATTTTTATGGCTAGGCTTGTATAGGCCTTTGGGCTGATAGCCTAGGACCAGCCTATGAACCTATGAACTCATGCATCATTTGCATATGACATCACAGCCATTTGGCATGTCAATTACACAAGGCACACCCACTTCTGCAGAGACTGACAAGGGAGGTACTGTTCTACAACAATGACCAGGTTTGATTTGCAAAGATAAATACATTTAACTTTTGAAAGATAGAGAAATACCCAATTGTGAAAGTTGGCAAAAAGGATACAAACTGATTACAAAATAAGGTAACCATTTGAAATGTGAGGACTTGCATATTTCAAGTCTAAGATGGCCACTTCTTTTTTTCCAAGGTATGGTGATCTTGAAGTTGGAATATATATATATATATATCTCAGTTTGGGTGTGTGGGGAGGTTGCCTCCCATATTGGGGGTAACCCCCTGCAGAAACAAGTTTAAAGGAGAAGAGTGATGTTTGATATTTGTTCTTCTCCTGCACGTTAGCTCATTTTTTTCACTATATCCACACTAGGTATTACAAGTGCCGACATTTCAGTACTGAGCACAAAGTAATAGTCATCTTATAAACAATAAAAAAAAAATGGCAGCATCAATAAAGATCGAAGGTTATTGACTGGCAACAGTTTGAACTCTGACCAGTATGTAGCTACGAAAGTTAGAAAAGTGTATTCTTATAACAGGCCAGCTAACATAAAGCATGCATAGTCAGCCCAGGGAGCTCATTCTACCACTTTATGCCTCACTGATTCAGCCCATTAGTGATACAGTGCTACGTTCTGTGCCTTCAAACAATTTAACTCAAAATATAAGGAAATACTTTACTGTAAAATTCATAGGTTTGGAAATCCTGGGCTATTCAAAAAGCTTCAGGAACCATCATTATATTCTGTTTCTTATTGTTTACTTAGAGGGGACCTATCTCATCCTCTGTATATATGTAGTAGTTGGTCTCTCTCTGTCTTTATGTATCTATATCGCATCATCATCATCATCATCATCACCACCATCACCACCATCATCATCATCATCATCATCATCATCCTCATCACTATCACCATCATCATCACCACCATCATCATCATCACTACCATCACCACCACCATCACCACCACCACCACCATCACCACCACCACCACCATCATCATCATCACCACCATCATCATCACCACCATCATCGTCATCACTATCATCATCACCACCATCACCATCATCATCACCACCACCATCATCATCACCATCACCACCATCATCATCATCACCACCCATCATCGTCATCATCATTATCATTATCATCATCAACCCCCTGTTTTCCCATTCCTACATGGGGTTAGCGTGTTGTGTCAACTGTCACCATCACTCTCGATTTAATGTCACTCTCCTACCTTCGACAGTCATGACTGACTGTCGCAGATCTTCCCTCATACAATCCATCCATCTCTTAACTAGATGCCCTTATTTTCTCTTGCCTACACACACACACACACACATATATATATATATATATAAAACTGCCTACAAATAATCAAAGACACAAAAAAACACAGTCAATCTAAAAAGACTGAAATTCAAAATTTTGAAAAAAGTTTACATATATATATGTGTATATATCTATATATATATATATATATATATATATATATATATATATATATATATATATATATATATATATATGTGTGTGTGTGTGTGTGTATATATATATATATATATATATATATATATATATATATATATATATATAGATAGGTTCATATTCATAGGTGTGTACTAGGCTAATGGCCCTGGAGCCTTTACGCTGTGGATATGCCTGCTTCAGCCTTCTTATGGCCTCATCAGCACAGCAGAAACATAGATCAGCCCATCACCAAGTCTGTTATTTGTGATGCAGATAACAGGCAGACTTCAGATTGCTAGATGAATGTTACTGTCTAACTATGATGTAGAAGATGGGAAAAATTGGCACAGAAAAGTGTATGCTTAAAAGCCAGAAGAATGAATTTCACCTTCTTGTCCAAGTTCTGACTTCCTAACTTAGTTGGGTGACTGCAGTGATGGTTTTCCAAGCAGAGTTTGTGATTTTCCTATAGCAGATTCAGCATAATTATATCCTAGTACCTCTAATGGATGTGCAGTACCAAGGCCCACCTAAATCCTGCCCACTACCCAACACCCAGTGACATGTATGAATATTTAGTGAATATTCATGGTGCTGCTCTCACTGGCCTCATGAATATTCATCATGTATTCAGCAGGTCAGTGTCGCCTAAGTTTAAGTGACTTACACAATTAAACATTAGCATTAATTACACAAGTAAAGAAAAGTCTATAAAAATGGTGCCTTTGAGCAGTCTTGTATTCACTGCTAATAATATTTTATCTGTCAAGGTCCATATTTCTATCATTGTGCTACAGCCTGATCAGAAACCATGTTTGTGTGAGAGGAGTGGCATTTCCCGATTAATAGTGAGAGATGGAAGTCCATGAGCTTTTCTATAAATTTTACTATGGTCAGAAGAATGGAGATCTTCATCTAATTCTAGTTTGAATACAATTATCTCTCATTGCTCCTTCTGAAACCAAAATTCTGTGATTCCATTTGAACACCATTGCATATTCATTTAAAGAGCAAAATGGCTTCCTGTCACCAAAAGTCCATTTACCCATTCAATGTACTCACCTTTGAACTCCTAAAAGACAGGTACCACCCCCACTTTTGAACAAATTAACGATACATGAATCTGCTTATGCCCACTGATGTCAACGATGCCATCAAACTGAACAGATGGCATCCCTCTCTCTACCTGGGTGTGAGAAATCTTTGGTCCAAGAGGTGCTTGAAAAATCTACCTAATTAAATTACTGCATTTGATAATCTTAAATTCCTTAAGGAAAAGTTAAATGCATGCCTCACTCAGAAATATAATTGTGCATACTTCAATAAAGCTGAATTACCCTGATATCTTTCCAACGTATTTCACTTTTATCATGCATGTGTACTTGTCAAGACTGTCAAATGGCTGATATTTGTAAACAATATAAAAAATATATAAATGTATGTAATTTCTTTTAATTACGTCAGATTATGGACATTCTGTATGTCTGTGCACTTTTTGTGGCAGTACATAAAATTAATATAGTGTATTTATTTATTTCTGTGACCTTGGATTTAACTTTTCTTCATTTTAGGTTGAGCGTAGTAAGATCTGGTCATTGGCAAATCTGCATGCCAGTCAGTCATGCTTCAGTTGCATGTGACATCACAGCCATTTGGCATGTCAAGCACACAGACCACACCCACTTCTGCACAGTCCTACCATGAGGGGTACAAGGATACAATTATGCCGTAGACTCCTTATAGCTTGTTCAGAAGGCAGATCTGTAAGTTTGTGTGGACCATCAGTGATGAGTAGTTTTGGTAAAAGAGCACTGACTATATCTCTAAAGTGTCTCTGATTTTGCCCCAGAAGTTGACCGTCTCTGTCTTAAAACTGGGGATTTCTTCAAGGAAAGCTAGGCATTAGAATCAAAACATAAGACAGTGTTAACATTACTGTCTTATGTTACGTCAGAAAACGCATGTTAATTTAAGTTGTCTTGTTCTGTAAACTTTCTAAGTCCGTAGTATCCCTGTTTTAAGGCCTTTGTTCCTGATTATTTCTGGCTTTGTCCCAGATTCTGGAGATATCTTTCTACTTAGGGGTGTAGCTTTAAGCCACAGATCACTAAGAGACCTGAGCGTAGTAGCACCTGCATCAGTTAATCACCAAGAACAAAGCTAAAAGGCAATGCTCAAGGCCAATAGAGTACTGGGCTGTATTTCTGTGGGTGTATGTTCTAAGTACAAGAAGGTAATATTAATGCACTCACTTTGTATGTCTTTGTGAGAGCTTATTTGGAACACCGAATGTATGTTTGGAAAGTAACTTGGGGGGAAGAAAACAAAGGTGCAAAAATTAAGTAGAGGACAGACAGCATAGTAAAAGGTGTAATGCAAGTTGTAGGAAGAGAGCCTGGAGAGTAAGGGTGCTGTTCTCCTGAAAAAAGGGAAAGGATGAGCATCATTTGGGTCAACAAAAGGATTAAGTAGATTTGTGAAGAAACTCTTTGTATAAAGGATGTGGGATGAGCAGACCTCATACATTACAAACGGAAGCATCTAGCCATAGCTTTGAAATAATGAAATACTATTTAATAGAAAGAATTGTTGACAAATGTAGTTGTCTGCCAGGCTGGATGGTATAGAGTAAAACAAATAAATCTCATAAAAAGGAATGAGACACCTGAAATGTAAGGGGGGGGGGGGGGACAGAAAACATCTTATACTTCTGGTTTAAATACATTCTTACATTCTTCTACCCTTCCTCAGACGTTTATGTATTTAGTGTATGGCAGACCCAGACATTATATTTTGTGAATATTGACTAGAATGTGAGAGTTTATAATATTTTTCTTTTAATACGGACAGCTTAGGTAATATGGTCCTGATATTTAATGGATTTGTGTTGTTTTTATATAACAGTATTGCTACGTTTAGGAGTAAATGATTTCTGCTTTTCTTTAATAGGCCACACTTGGTTTTATAGTCATTTCCTTCCAGTGTTAAATTATTTTTGTAAAATATAATATAAAACCCAGGGTAAAATCTGTAGTAGTATAAAAAACGAATCTATTCAATGGATCAACGCCTTCTCTTCTTATAGTTTGAGCAAACTGTGCAAGATGTTCGCATTCTGTGTGGGTGTCGTTCTGCTGTCATTTATTTTTTCATTCTGCTTTATCATATAAAGAAGCTGTGTGGTTGAAAAGTGACTTTTTACATTTGCTAGTAATGGCACTAGTTGTTTTATTACTGAAGCACTAGGGTGCCCGTCAGCAGACATGTTTTACTTTGATGAAGGTGAGATTGACAGATAAGGCTTCAGCTGAGCTTGTACTTTACTGAGGCACAACATGAAACCTATTCTTTTAGAAGGACTGTGTTTTTTCTTTAGCTAGGTTTGTCTGTTGCACTCTATCTTATCACGCAGCGAATGTCTATAGATGAAAAGCGAAAGTGCATTTCCTTACTTTGTTGATAATTGTGACAAGTTGTTACTTAAACTCTGCATGTACCTTTCAACATTTATTCTTAGTTTGCAGTAAGCATGGAGTACAGGCCAAGTACAAATCTGCTGTAGTTTTCTTTTTTTGTTGTTCCCTCAGTTTTACATTTTTTTTTACAAATGTAATATATTATTGGGTAGGCAATGAAGCAACTTACCATAGATATAGTATTAGCTGAAAATTGATTTTTGCTGTTTTGTAATTTTTTTTGGATCAGCACATTAAGCTTTGCAATGCACCCCAGATGTACTTCTTTTATTTGTATGCATTGTATGTTACTGCTACAATATTGTCACAGTTAAAATAACCAAGTTATTATAATCTTTTATAAACTTCACTTCTATGTGCAAAGGGAAAATAAGTCTATGCTAGACTGTTCCATTATTTATACAATGGAAATGAGAAAGCCAAACAGTGGAATTCCTCGGCAGGTTGCATAGGATGCAAACCCATGCAAGTGGCTTTGGTTACCACACAAGGTAGTCCAGATTCACAGCTCCTTGTTGTTCAGTAGCACAGCTCTGCACTACTGAGCAAGAAGAGTTTCTGGAGCCACATGTAAATGTCTGGGGGCAGGGCTTGAGCCACATGTAAATGTCTGGGGGCAGGGCTTGAGCCACATGCAAATGTCCGTGGGCAGGGCCTGAGCCACATGTAAATGTCCGTTGGCAGGTCTTGAGCCACATGTAAATGTCTAGGGTCAGGGCTTGAGCCACATGTAAATGTCTAGGGTCAGGGCCTGAGCCACATGTAAATGTCTGGGGGCAGGGCCTGAGCCACATGTAAATGTCTGGGGGCAGGGCTTGAGCCACATGTAAATGTCCATTGGCAGGGCTTGAGCCACATGTAAATGTCTAGGGTCAGGGCTTGAGCCACATGTAAATGTCTAGGGTCAGTGTTTGAGCCACATGTAAATGTCTGGGGGCAGGGCCTGAGCCACATGTAAATGTCTGGGGGCAGGGCTTGAGCCACATGTAAATGTCTGGGGTCAGGGCTTGAGCCACAAGTAAAAGTCTGGGGGCAGGGCTTAAGCCACAAGTAAAGGTCTGGAGCAGGACTTGAGACACATGTAAATCTCTGAGGTCAGGGCTTGAGCCACATGTAAATGTCTGAGGTCAGGGCTTGAGCCACAAATAAATGTCTGCAGGCAGGGATTGAGCCACAAATAAATGTCTGCGGGCAGGGATTGAGCCACATGTAAATGTATGGGGCAAGGGCTTGAGCTAATGAGTCTTTTTAGCATCCATGTGCAATGTTTTGGAAGGAGGTTTGCACAGTATAGAGATTCAAAGACATCTGCACTATGCAATTTCCATGTAGAGCAGCAGTCAGAGCACAGATCCAGGTAAGTAGTACAGTGCATGTGTGTGGATGGGGTGCTGCGAATGCATGTGCACAAATGCTTATTTTGAGTATAACTATGTCTGTGTGTACGATGACCATTGCATGATGTAATGTGTGACTGATAGGGATGGAAAAGTCATGGCTGCAGAATGTTTCTATCACTGGATTGCCTGTATGTTTCTGTGCATGCATATGTCTGCACGTCCTTGTGTGCATATCTGTATGTCTATGTGTATGCATGTGTATGGTCTCTATTATCAGACAGGGGAGGGCGGCTGACCAGACCAAAGCCAGCAACAATGGTGGTCCTCCCTTGTGCCATAGCCACTGGGGCAAATTAAGTATACAAATCATGTCTGTTGTGCATCATTGTGCATGCTTGTCACACTGAGCTGATATATGTATGTATTAGGGTCTGGGGGAAGCATTTGCCATGTATGTTCTGCTATATAAACACAGAGTGACACAAAGAAAAAGGAAGCTCAAATTGATAAAACCTGAACACAACAAAAAATGCATAAATCAAAAAACAATCACTAGCTATAAGCTACTACAGCAAGATTTACTTTATTATATATATCACAAGCTTTTACACCAAAAGTGCTTTGTCAAGTGAAATGAAACAGAACAAAATGAAGCACATTTAAATAAATGTCAGTTGACATAGCCACCCTGTTTCATGGGGCATTTAAATAAATGTCAGTTGACATAGCCACCCTGTTTCATGGGGCATTTAAATAAATGTCAGTTGACATAGCCACCCTGTTTCATGGGGCATTTAAATAAATGTCAGTTGACATAGCCACCCTGTTTCATGGGGCATTTAAATAAATGTCAGTTGACATATCCACTCTGTTTCATGGGGCATTTAAATAAATGTCAGTTGACATATCCACTCTGTTTCATGGGGCATTTAAATAAAGTTTCATTCCTTTAAAAATATTTAAAAAACAATAAAATAATATACTCATCATACATGCGTATAATAATATCTTTTAAACACAAATAATTTTCTATTCACTTTCTCAATACTCAAGATTTCAAAACAGGTTTCAATTTAAATACGCTATTTATACCTGGTAGATGGTTAGCATGAAGATTACATATCCAATTATATTCTCTTCTTTCAGTGAATAAAGTCTCTCCACCTCCTCCAATACCTCTTCTAATAACTTCCATAACAAGCTTAAATAAATCTATGTTACCTTCTTTTTGTATATGTTTGTACAATGCACTAGTTTGATATGCCTACATATATCAGAATAGTAAATCTGTGTTACCTTCTTTTTGTATATGTTTGTACACTGTATTAGTTTTGATATGTCTACGTATATCAGAATAGTAAATCTGTGTTACCTTCTTATTGTATATGTTTGTACACTGCATTAGTTTTGATATGTCTACGTATATCAGAATAGTAAATCTGTGTTACCTTCTTATTGTATATTTGTACACCGTATTAGTTTTGATATGTCTACGTATATCAGAATAGTAAATCTGTGTTACCTTCTTTTTGTATATGTTTGTACACCGTATTAGTTTTGATATGTCTATGTATACCATAATAGTAAATCTGTTACCTTCTTTTTGTATATGTTTGTACACCGTATTAGTTTTGTTATGTCTATGTTTATCAGAATAGTAAATCTGTGTTGCCTTCTTTTTGTATGTATTTGTACACCGTATTAGTTTTGTTATGTCTATGTATATCAGAATAATAAATCTGTGTTACCTTCTTTTTGTATATGTTTGTACACCGTATTAGTTTTGTTATAGGTTCATAGGTTCATACTAGGCTATCTGCCCTAGGGCATTTATAAGCCTAGCCAGAGTGTGTTTGGCTTTCGCCACCCATTTTAAATTAATTTTGCTATGCCCTTTTTCGAGGTTAGTATACTGTGCCTCTGTCTAACAGTGACACAGAAGTGACACCCGGGGTAAACCTACGATCTCCCATCCACTCATCAAGATTCCTCTTGAAGAGAGTCAATGAGGGACTCTGCCTAACCTGGACTGGGATTTTATTCCAGAGTGAAGGGAGCCTCTGGGTTATGTCCTTCCGTGTTGGCCTGTACCTCCGAGAAATATATACCGAACAAGAGAGGTCCCAGGACTGAACCTTGTGGGATGCCACTTGTAACTGGTTTGGAGTCTGACATGGCTCCAGCAATTCTAACCATGTGGGTTCTGTCCTTGAGCCAGTTTGCAACCCATCTAGTGACATAGGGGTTTATATTTAAGCTGGTGAGCTTATCTATAATGCCCGAGTGGGGTATTGTATTGAAGGCTTTTGCGAGGTCCAGGTAGGCTGTGTGGACCACCTTCCACTCGTCAATGGCCTTGGTGACTGTTTCAAAGAAATCAACCAGGTTTAAGAGGCAGGATCTGCCCTTAACAAAGCCGAACTGGGTAGGATCCAGTGTCTGTAGGTCCCCAATATCTTTATTTATGAGGTCCATGATGATCCTTTCCATAGCTTTGCAGACCAAGCTAGTCAGGCTTATGGGGTGATAGTTTCCAGGATCCGTTGAGGCACCACCTTTGTGGAGAGGGACAACTGTTGTTGTACGCCACTCTTTGGGTACATATCCTGTAGTAAGGCTGAGATTGAACAGTAGTTTTATGTTTAGGTTTAGCTCTTCTTGGAGTTCATGTAGGACGCAGCCTGGGACACTGTCTTGTCCCATTGATGCTGTGTTTTTTGCTTTGGAGAGGGCAGCTCTTACCTGCGCATCTGAGATGTCAGGGGGGCAGCACTCTGCTGGGATAAATATTTGCCCTTTTGGTGGGGGGGGAGAAGTTTGCGCTGAACCTGTCAGCTAGGATGTTGGCAATGTCTGTGGGTTCGGTGTATTTTTTTGTCATTTTGGACTAATTCTGAGCATATCTGGGAATTCCCACCCAGGTTCCTAACATAACTAAAGAAAGCCTTGTGATTATCCTTAGTGTCCTGTGCAATTTTTCTCTCGAAGCTGGTCTTAGACGATTTTATGAGTGCCCGTAGTTTTTTGTTAATACTGATCAGAGATGCCTTCCCTTTTTGGGATTTTGCTCTATCATGTAGTAGCTTCCTCCTTCTATTGTATAGTTTGTTTATGGCTGGGGTCCACCAGACAGGACGTCTGCCTTTGGAGGATTGGGTCTTGGTTTTATTTGGGATTGCATGATCCATGCATTCCTGAAGGTGTTCATAGAATGTGTTTATAAAGGATTCTGCGGTCTGGGCCATATTTTCCACAGGCCCGGGGGCTTTGAAGGATTCCACCTCAGTTTTGAGGAGTGTGAAATTTGCTTTAGAGAAGTTTTTAACTGTGGTTTTCAGGGCAGGCGGTGGAGTCGGGATGTGAATATCCAGTGAGATTAGTTTATGGTCTGATCTTACCAGTGAGGGATACACTTCTGGTCTGGAGCATAGAGTCCCCATGTTGGTGATGATCAGGTCCAGTATGTTTTCCCCTCTTGTGGGAGTGGTAACAAGTTGTTCCATAGCATTTGAGTTTATAAATTCTAGGAACCTTTGGGCTAGGGTGTTGGAGCTAGAGTAATGCTCCCAGTCTATGTTTGGGTAGTTGAAGTCGCCCAATATAATGGTGTTTGGAGAGACCTTCATATTTTCCAGTGTTCTCAGGAAGGCCGAGTGGGGTTCCTGGGTTTGGGAGGGTGGTCTGTAGCAGGCTACAAACTGGAAGGCAGTTTTACCCACTGTTAGTTGCACATGGATAGTCTCTGATGCTTCGTGCTGTGCCACCAACCTGGAGGTGTGGGTATCTGACGAATATTGATACTTCCCCTCCTTTTGTGGTATGGTCAAAGTTTTGGGGCCAAAGCATGGTATGAGGTATAACCTGGTAGCGCTGGGGTGCTCTTGGGAGCCTTGAACCAGGTTTCTGTTACTGCACAGATATCCATGTTCTCCATGCTAAGGAGAGTTTCGAGTGCGTGCATCTTGAGGTTTAGACTTCTGGCATTGAGTAGCATTACTCTTAGTTTCTTATCCCTTGTGATACCTATGGAGGTGGGTTTGTCTTTTGAGCCTTGCCTAAAAAAGGCACTATGGGGGTAGCAAGAGCCTTTGCCAATATCTGAAAGCCCAGGGGTGACAGGTGCAAGCCGTCCCTAGCAAAGCATCGTGGCTTGTCGAGCATGTCATCCCAAGCTGACAGGCACTGGATCCCCTTTGAATGACACTAATACTTAAGCCAATTGTTGAAATTGCTCATCTTGTCTTCATATTGTGGCATCATTCTTGGTGAGGGTAAGATGCTACTCAAGGTCAGGGTCATACCGGCCTGGGCTACATGCTCAGAGAGCTCCTCTATGTCTCTTTTCATGTAGTCCAGGGAGGTACATCTCAGGTCATTCACACCAGCATGGACAATGACTGAGTCATATTTGTACTTGTCTTGGAGTGACCTGAGTGCTTGTGTTATGTGGCGGATCCTAGCGCCCGACAGGCAGCTCACCGTGACCTTCTCCTTGTTTAGCCTGGTGAGCGGGACGTCAGTGTGCCTGACGATAGAGTCACCTATTACAAGTGTATCAGGCGTGTTGTTTAGCCTTAAGGGCTGTGACTGTTTGGCACACTGGCTTTGTGAGCTATGTGTTGCATGTGTTTTGTTTTGGGGTAGCGGTTGCTTGGGTGTCTGCTTTGGAGGTCTCTGCTGCTTAAGGAGATTTTTATTTAGAGCATCCAAGTATGTTTTTGTGTGTTTATGTGTTTGGTTTGCTGTCGTGGTAAGTCTATGTGAGACTGGAATTGTAGTGAGTGTGACTTCCTTCTCCTCCTGACTGGTTTCGCCAGTACTGAGTTGAGAGAGCTTAGCCTCCAGTATGGCTATATGGTTGCAACTTTCACATGTGTTGGAATTTGTTGGGAGGAGGAGAGGGTTGTCTGTGTACATGAGGCAGTTGTAACATTGCCTCAAGATTCCCAGATTCACCAGCTGGACCGGAGAGGAGATTGACAACTGACCTTTGGACCTGCTAGAATAGTATTGGGAATTCCTTTATAATTGAAAAAAAAGGGCCAATGGGGAATGAGGTACTCAAGGGGAGTTTATGAGGGTGTAGTGCTTTTAATATTTTAGTGCTGATTTATATAATTGCTTTAGTGAGCAAGTGCCAGGTAACTTAAATGCAATGTGTTACAGGTAACTTAAATACAAAAATGACAAACAGTAACTTTCTTTCAAGTGAAACAAGGAAATAAGTACAGTAAGCAATGCAGATATCACTAGGGATCCACAGAAGCGCTGAAAAGCCGTGTTTTAGGTGGAATTAGCGTTTCAGAGAAATAACAAGCAAACAAACAAGCAGCATACAAATAAAGCTAGATTCAGCAGGCCTGGATCTAGTCTATGCTACAGCAAACAAGGAGTACCAATTTCAGTAAGAAACAGTGCAAATATGCAGGCACTATAAGCCTTTAACCAGAAATTCCCAGCTCAGAAGGGCAGAGTCCAGCCTCTCCTCCCACAAGAGTGCAGACCACGAACCTTCTTAATGTAAAATAACTGGCCTGAAGCCCAAGTGCTTATGTCTACGTATATCAGAATAGTAAATCTGTGTTACCTTCTTTTTGTATATGTTTGTACACCGTATTAGTTTTATGTCTACGTATATCAGAATAGTAAATCTGTGTTGCCTTCTTTTTGTATATGTTTGTACACCGTATTAGTTTTGTGTCTACGTATATCAGAATAGTAAATCTGTGTTACCTTCTTTTTGTATATGTTTGTACACCGTATTAGTTTTATGTCTATATATATCAGAATAGTAAATCTGTGTTACCTTCTTTTTGTATATGTTTGTACACTGGATTAGTTTTGATATGTCTACGTATATCAGAATAGTAAATCTGTGTTACCTTCTTTTTGTATATGTTTGTACACCGTATTAGGTTTGATATGTCTACGTATATCAGAATAGTAAATCTGTATTGCCTTCTTTTTGTATATGTTTGTACACCGTATTAGTTTTGTTATGTCTACGTATATCAGAATAGTAAATCTGTACTACCTTCTTATTGTATATTTGTACACCATATTAGTTTTGATATGTCTATGTATATCAGAATAGTAAATCTGTGTCACCTTCTTTTTGTATAAGTTTGTACACCGTATTAGTTTTGATATGTCTACGTATATCAGAGTAGTTTTTGTAAATCCTGTCTTTTTATCTCCTGATGCTTTTTCCCACATAAAATGTTGGATGCAATTTACATCTTAAAAAGTAGCTATACTAGTCATATGACACGTTGCAAAAGTATTCAAACTAAAGACTGTTTTTGTCGAAGGATGTATAAAAATATTCTTATCATTCATATATTTGCAAAATGTGCACGAGAAGGAAGGTCTCAAACCATTTTCTTTCTTTATTTTGTTAATTGATTTTTGTTCTTTATAATTAAAAAGTCGTTTTAAATTCATGGAATTTCTATGCATAAATCTAAGATCATTCAATATATGCTGCGTAGGAACCTCAAATGACTGAAGAATTACCCATCGTTTTCTATAAATATTACATAAATACTTGGTACGTTGATTCTAAGTCACAAAAACAGATACATTAGATGGTGTTGCCGTTACCTGCGTATTACTATGTTGTGAATTACTGAAACTGGGTTTTACTTTAAATCTCCTTTCTGTGATAACCCTTTGCTTCATTGTGTTAAGGGTACACTATAGCCTCTAGATTTAAAGTCTCTCTCAACAACATTGAATTCATTATTACAAAGTTCTTGATTTGTGGTCCTTCTTTATGTCTGTATTAATTGCCCATGAACTACACTCTTAATAACATAATGTAGATGCATACCTTTTTAATGTAAATACGTCCATTTTTTTCTGAAAATGGCAGTTTTGGTATTATGACAGCTGTAATACAACTATATGTCAAGAAATGTGTCTTCTTGTTTGCATCTGATATTGTAAATTTAAAAAAACAATGGTTGTAGAATTTATATAACAAGACTGTAAATCTCCCACAGTTTTAATCCATAGCAGAAAAATATCATCTACAAAATGTTTGCAAAATGAAATATTATCGCTAAATGCATTTCTTTCATTATATTACTATTAAATTGGCATATATATTTGCCTTTGGAATACCTATGGTGATCCCTGAAAACTTGGCTAGGCTTAGAAAGCCCCCCCCCCCCGGGTCGTTAGCCTAGTAAGAGTCTTTGAATCTATGACTCTATGAAATCTATCAGCTTGAAAAGCAAATGCATTATTCTCTAATACCAAATTCATAAATTAATAAGGAGTGTTAATAAACATGT
Source organism: Protopterus annectens (assembly GCF_019279795.1). NCBI lineage: Eukaryota > Metazoa > Chordata > Ceratodontiformes > Protopteridae > Protopterus > Protopterus annectens. The sequence continues at coordinate 118,116,921 of NC_056739.1, forward strand.
TTTCTAAAGTGCTATTGGCATGCAAATAATTTCTAACATTATCAACTCCATAATCATTAGGTATATTTGCAAACTAGTCAATTTCTTATGTGACAAAAATAGATCTATATAGTTGAACCAAAAATTATCACTGTCCTTTATAACTATTCATATGTGACAAATACTGCTTTAATATATGTTCCAAGTACATAGATTTAGGGTCAGTAATCCACCCTCTAGAAGAGACGATAGGTCTCATAGGTGATTTCCTACTGTCTTTATGTATCTTAAGTAAGCCATAATACATTGGTAATACAAGTTTATCCACATGAGCAAATGCTAAAAAATCATTCATTATATATAAATTCAAATGTAAATTGTAAATACTAGATTTCACAGTCATACTAACTATATTTACATCTACCATTATGACTTTCTTATAAAACATATCATATAGTTGTTGTTTATTTACAATAATGTAACATTTTTAAATGCTTAGAACCTAGCCGCAGCCCCTAACACCTAGAGAGCAGTGTTCTTGTCACTTACCCTACACTCGGCAATTTGAGTTTTGCCCCCTTTCCTGTGAATGGCTGCCTCTGACTAGTACCTGTACAACTAGACAGGGTCCCAAGAGTGATTTGAAACACAGGTTACTGCACATTTCACGCTACACTCGGCTGTTTGAGTTTTGCCACTTCATGTGAATGGCTGCCTCTGACTTCTACCTGTACAACTAGAAAGGGTCGCAAAATTGATTTGAAATGCAAGATACTTTGCTTTGTATGTCTCTAATGCCAAGAAACTGTTGTAGTTTTTATGTAACTGTTGAACTTCATTAAGGCTGGGTAGTGGCGTGCACTAGGTCGCTATAGCTAGGCCCCACCTCCCTAGTTTTATATCATTAAGTTTTCTGCCCGATATTACTTTTTATCTCTTTTTAAGTTAATTCTAGCCTGGTATGACTTTTAATCTTCTTTTAAGTTAAACCTTGCCTGCTGCAGTGAGTTAATAGTGCCTAGATTATATGTGCAACTGTTTACATACCCTAATCTCAAGCAATAAAAGCAGCTTTCTTAGGCTCTTTTAACTTAAAATGCTGGCATTGATCTGAGATAAATTATGGCAACTGATTGATGTTTTTTTTCTGGTCTTGCTCCTTGTTTTTCAGTGGCCAGTTCTTGCGGACATTAGTTGCATTTTTATATCCATTATATTTGTTAGCTTAGCAGTGGTCTTGTCCTGGCCCCTCCCCTTTTTACTACATCAGACCAGAAATTATTTAGAGCCGGTGAAACTGAGGGTCATTTTAAACCATGGTGGTGCAGCAGTTAGCGTTGCCATCTCACAGCAAGAGGTTTTCTGGTTCAATCCTCGGCTGGGGTGCCTTCTGTCCGGAGTCTGCATGTCCTCCCTGTGGTCGCATGGGTTTCCTCCGGGTGCTCCAGTTTCCTCCCACATCCCAAATACATGCTGTAGGTGGATTGGACACCCTACATTGGCCCTAGGTGTGTGTGCGTGTGTGCGTGCATGCGTGTGTGCCTTCCATGGAAGGTTGGGCACAGGGCTGGCAACTCGGCACTGTAAAACTCCACTGCCAATCATGAGCAGACAGGTGATCCGCTGGAGTGACCCCTAACCGGGAAAAGCTGAAAGAAGAAGAAGAACCTAGCCACAGCCCTGACAGCTATAGAGTAGTGTGCTCGCCACATAGGTGCTGATTTCATGGATGCTGTATATATTTTTTTTAAAGTAAAACATGTCTGACTCTACCTACTTGTATTGTTAACTAATTTGTACTTCAAGGAAGTTGTTTTTTATTGTGACACCTTGTCATTTTCTTAAGTAAAATGAATGCTATTGGCATCAGAGTTATGTTCACAATACTCAAACTGTACACTCAAGGAAAGACTTCCTAATTCATTAACTGTTCAGTTTGTTGCTATGTTTTACCCAGATGCTTGTCTTCATAACTAAGTACTACTTCATGGACATACCTGAAATGGAACTATGATATTATGGTTTCTGATATATGTCTGGTAGTATTTTTGCCTTGTTTATCTCTCTTAACTTGGCATTTAAAAAATGCAGTCGGTGCCTTGTTTATAATTCCTGCAACGCTGTATGCCTAGCCATACCTTATGTTTTTTTCTGTATTTGTTTCAGATTTTGTCTGTCTATGATATCGGATACACTGTTTGCTCTAGTTTTGCGTAGCTCTATTAGGGGTGATAGTTGGCTGGTCTTGCTTCTGTCTCTCTCTAACTTTGGCTCCTTATTTCCTAATTTTAGTGTTTTACTATAGCGTTTATCTACCAATATCTTCCTTCCTCTTTCTATTAAAGCAACAGTTTTTTGTTTCTTTTATCTTTACAGTCACCCTGCACTTGGCAGTTTGAGTTTTGCCCTCTTCCTGTGAACGGCTGCCTCTGACTTCTACCGTATAACTAGAATGAGTCCCAAGAACGATTTGAAACACAGGTTACTTTACTTTGTATGTCTCTAATATCAATAAACAGTTGTAGCCTTTATGTAACCATTGAAATTGATTAAGGTTGGGTAGTGGCGTCCATACTCTCTAGGTTGCTATATCTAGGCCCCTCATCTCACTACTTTTATATTGTTACGTCTTCTGTTTGGTATTACTTTTTATGTTCTTTTAAGTTAATTCTAGCCTGGTATGACTTTTTATGGTATGGCTTTTAATCTTCTTTTAAGTTAAACCTTGCCTGCTGCAAAGATTCTTTAACAAATTAGGCCTCATAAATACAAATACTGTGATAGTCTCTTTAACTTCAACCATGATGTATTTGACAATCGATTCTCCTCCATAAGACTAAAAGCTAACTATGCTCTATGGCTAACTAAAGATACTAAGACTACAATGAAAGAGAGGGATCTGGCCTGGAGTCAATATCAAAAGAACAAAACCAGTAATCTGAGGCAAACCTACCAAGAACTTTGAAACAAAGGCAAAAAACAAATCAAACTAGACAAAAGTAACTACTACAAAAACATGCAGGAAAAATATGCCAACAACCCTAAGAAATTTTGGGCTACAATAAATGGCATAATCCACCCAGGTAAAGCCACCACCCCAACCCCAGTACTACCAAACAATGATGGCAACATTCCCACACAATTTAACAAGTTATTTACCGAAACAGTCCAAACCCTTACCAATGCCCTCAATACCACTAGCACCCTATACCAGGTGCTAGCAAAACCCAGCCTACTACTCAGAACAATACCAACAACTTTTCCCTACACCCTGTACCCACTAAAATTATTTCAAAGCTCCTTAAGAAACTCAAACCAACCACACTAGCTGCTGACACCCTGCCAGCCGAATTCCTTCAGATAGCAGCAGATGCCATAGGCTATGGCATCTTCTGCTTCAGATAGCAGCATATGCCATAGCCTATCCCGTGTCCATCCTCATAAACAGGTCACTTGCAGAATTCAAAGTCCCCACCCTGTGGAAAACATCACACATTATTCCACTGCACAAAGGGGGAAACTCCTTAGAACTCACCAACTACCACCCAATCGCAATACTCTCACCTCTATCCAAGATATTAGAGAGAGTTGTACATTCCCAACTACTTCGGTACCTCTTACAAAACAACTTAATCTCCAAAACCCATCATGGTTTTAGACCATCCCACAGCACCATCACAGCATTACTATCATTTACAGATATAGTTAACCACAATAGAAACAAGGGACTATTTGTATCTTCCATTTTCTTAGACTTATCTAAAGCCTTTGACATGGTAGACCATAACATTCTTCTCCAAACTTTATCTACTGTAAGCCTCAGCCCCTCCACTATATCATGGTTTACTAGCTACTTATCTGGTCGACAGCAGGCAGTCCTATGGCATGATGAACCGATCGCTAGGACACACTCTGTAGTTACAAAACCTCCAAAACCACACAAAAATAAACGCCAGATATTTAATGAAAAGCTTTCAGGTTGACACCCTTCATCAGTACATCAATTAAAATACTTTTTCAAAACTTTAAATAAAGGTCACATAAAATCACCTGATTCAGCCAGCCATACACAATTAGACTATAATTAAACATTTAAAACAGTTCTTAAAAGCATACTGTAAATACGTGTATGCTTTAAATATCTGGCGTTTATTTTTGTGTGGTTTTGGAAGTCCTATGGCATGACCAGCTGTCCCCCCTGCTACCAGTATCCATAGTATCAATTCCTCCTCACTCACAGCATCAGTAGTACAATACGCAGATGACACCACCCTTATAAGTGCTGCCCCCACCTTAAAGGAACTGCAAATCCTCCCCCAAAACACTTTTACTCTAGCTGAAACATGGTTCACAAACATCAAACTTATTCTTAACCCCAAAAGAACTAAATTAATTATTTTCGGCCCAGGTCATGCTCCCCCCTCAACAACACTTTCACCATTCACTCCAAAGATAACATTCAAATCACTCCAACTGCACACACTAAACTCTTAGGTGTAGAAATAGACAATAACCTCAGATTTGACATCCACAAACCATTAAGAAAGTTAATAAAAAACTAGGACTTCTCTATAGGAACAAACACTTTATAACTAAACAAACCAAAGCTACTATTGCAAGAACTCATCTCTTATCCATCCTTCTCTAGGCCTCTCCCATCCTTACTAATCTCTGTCAGAGTGATCTGAACAAAATGGAATCTTGTTATAACAAAATAGCCAAGTTTGCTACTGAAACCTCATACAAATCCCACCACTGTTTCGCCCTTAACCAACTCAATTGGCTCAAGCTACCTCAGCTACTTCTGTACAAGCAACTCACAATAGCGCATAATCTCTTCTACCTTCCAGAAAAAAACCCTGCACTTCAAAATATAATTAACCCCCTCATCCCTACCAGAGCCTTACGATCTAGTTCTCAGAACCTAATAACTGTTATCAGCCACAAAAATGATGCTGGCAAATCTCTCTCTATCTTCACTATTGCCAAAATCTGGAACTCACTACTTAGCCAAATAACCTCCACTACCTCCACTATTCAATTTAAGAAACTCCTGAGAACCCCCTTCTCAAACAATTGGCTTTGTTCATGCTACTCCCCAGGTTAATTTGCACCAATACCATGTTCAAGGATTCTACTAAAGGTCCCCCATTTCATTTCACTATAAAGCTTAATAATTGCTGGTTATTTCTGTAACAAAATATTGAGAGTACTCATAATTTAGAAAGACAAAAAAAAGTCTTGTTTATATTTTATAGTCTGTATAAACCCTGTATTAGAATGTTGTATGCTGACTTTACTAAAGGAATTGTTAATCTATGCATAATTTATGTTTCTATGGAACCTGTATGTCTGTATGATATTCTTGTGTAATTTCTTTATGACATGCTATTGGAGCTTTTCTCCCCAAGCCTTCGCTGAAAATGGATATGAGTCCAGTCGGACTTTCCCGGTTAACAAATGTAAAATAAAATAAAAATAAAATAAAGCCAACTAAAATAGATCCCCAAAAACAAGTGTGTGTGTGTGTGTGTGTGTGTGTGTGTGTGTGTGTGTGTGTGTGTGTGTGTGTAGCTGAAATGGTTCCCTCTTTGGAAGGAGAAAATACTGTGGAAGCAAGTGAAGAAATTAATGTAGAGAAAAATTGTATACTATGTTTGTATGAAAAGAATAACTAATAAGTTATACAACCTGATGTTGTCACAACTTACATTAATATGTTCGGGGACCCTGCATAACCTGGCACTTTTATTAATCTTATTTGTGGCTTTAATGAAGACAGCGGATGTCTGCTAATAAAGAACCCAAACCAAATTACTAGGGGTCATTATTGACAATAATATGAAATTTGACAAACACATAGTTCATACAATAACCAAAATCAACAAAAAACTAAGTACTCTTCACAGATGTAAAAACTTCTTAACCAGCAACAGTAAAGTTACCCTAGCTCGTACCCATCTTCTCTCTACCTTACTGTATGCTTCTCTTGTCCTAATTAATCTAAACAAGAGCGATTTAAACAAGCTATCAGTATGCTATGACAAAATAGCAAAATTTGCCACAAACTCCTCCTACCCTACCCACCACTATCAAGCCCTAAAACAACTTTCCTGGCTGGAATTTCCCAAAACCTTAGCTCTACACCAATGTCTTCTAGCTCACCAAATACTGTACCAACCTGACAAAACTCCAGCCTTACAAGACCTGATCATCCTCTACTCCAATAACCGAGAATGTAGATAAACTAACAAGGCACTAATCACAATCTCCAAAAGCCATTACAGCTCAGGTGACTCCCCGTATTCTAGCAACATTGCCAAGACTTGGAACTCCCCACCACTAGAAATCAGAGTACAACTTAATAAAACCATCTTCAAAAAACAGCTTATTTCCCACCTAAACAACTTCTGGACATGCAACTACCTAGCACCTGGCTGACATATTCTAACCCCTTTCCCCTACCCACTATCCAACCTCTTTAAAACTCCCAGAGATGCACTATATATTATCATACGTTACTTGCCAACTCACTGTTGCCTACTGCCCACTGCCCCGTCTATACCCACTAACTCTCCCATGGACTAAGTTGAAAAGCTTTCCCTTAAAATGTCGATGCACCTCGTATGAACTTGTCTATATTCTCTTCCTTTTTCAGTTTTTCCTTTCTTGTGTTATCTTCAGTACATCTTCAAGATTATCTCTACTAAACATACTGTATGAACAGCCATCATATGTTACTACCTGCTATACTTTTAATTGTATGTCTAAAAAACCACTATGCGTATGTAAATATCTTATGCAATCATATGTTATTATCTGCTATATTTTTATAACTGAATGTCTAAACCACAATGCTCATGTAAATGTCTTATGTATAGTATGTTAGCAGTTGTTTTGGAGCTTTTCTCTCTGGTCCTCCGCTGAAAACGGACAGCTCTGTCCAGTTGGATCTCCCCGGTAAGCAAATGTAAAATAAAATAAATAAAACAGTTTATCAATATCGGGCTGAATTTTTTTTCTGAATGTGTAGACTGTCCTATCCTTATTGTAGTAGGAGAAGATCATTGGCATAGAAAAACCTTTATAAGTCTGGCATGTATGGGTGAGGAGAGTAGTGATAACAGATATTAACATACAGCATCATGCAAGTCATTGTAGAAGGTGGAAAGCATACCCTAGGAAGAACAATTGCTGTTTGTGCATGTATACATGGGTCCCTATCAGCTGACTGAGTTTTCAGAAACCTAACATTCATATGGTTAAGACCATATGACTGAGTTTTTGAAAATCCAAAGCTTTTGAATGGAGATCAAAGTACAGTGCGGATCGGGAAATTTACCCTTTTCCTCACTGTAGTGTGATGTTGGAGTTGGTATATATAATTTACAGGTGGCGTAGGGGGGGCACAGATTTTTATGTTTTTTGTATTTTTTTTTTAATGATCGAGGTTTTGGAAACTCGATCATATGGTCTCGACCATATAAATTTCAAGTTTCTGAAAACTCAATCATCTGACATAGACCTATATATATATATATATATATATATATATATATATATATATATATATATATATATATATTTATGGATTCCTATTACAAGAATGAAAATTTACTACTTCGAACTTGTAACAGGAAGCCTCACTTCTGCGAAAGTTCACTTTAACGAAAGTGAACTTTTGCATAAGTGCACTTCACCGAAAGCACCGCAGCACAGTGAAGGACATAAAAAACAAGCGATGTCCTCCACTATGGTGCGATAGTCACGGACCTTAAGGTTAGGGCACGGGTTAGGGTAAGGGGATAGTTAGTAAAGCTATCCCCTTACCCTAACCCATGCCCTCACCCTAAGGTTCGTGACTATTGCACCATAGTGGAGGACATTGCTATGTCCTTCACTGCGCTGCAGTCGTCACAGACCTTAGGGTTAGGGCACGGGTCATAGTAAGGGGATAGCCTTACTATGACCCGTGCCCTAACCCTAAGGTCCATGAGTACTGCACGGAAGTTCAGTACAACACCCGTTCGTTGTACTGAACTTCGCGTAAGTGCACTTTCAATTAAGTGCACTTTCGCTGCAGTGAGCATTCCATGCACTATTTCTAATTAGTGAAAATTCCATCTAGTGTATGGAACCCATATATGTATGTATATATATATATATATATATATATATATATATATATGTATATGTATTATGTTTCTAAAAGACATAATACATACATATATATATATATATATATATATATATATATATATATATATGTGTGTGTGTGTATTATGTCTTTTAGAAACTAAAATGTTTTCATTATTTGAACAGCTTGAATCTGAAATTCAGTGCAAGAGTTACTTTCATTCAGTAAGTGGAACAAAAAGATAATAGTACTTATGAATTGTGGCTTTTCTTCTGGTTAATGCCAAGTTTCAGTCTGAGTTTAATCTTTTTATACAAACATGGCATACAATTCTTCCTTACATGAATTTATTTATGCAGTATTTTCCCTTCACACACACACACACACACACACACACACACACACACACACACACACACACACACACACACTCTCACCTCTCCCTGTGCAGTATTCTTAAGTAAAAAAAAGGCACTTTACCTTCTCTTTTTGCAGAATGCAGGATGTCTTTCTTTTGATTTTAATGAAGGCACTAACAGACTTTTTTTAGATGGCTTTGGCTACTTATTTTAAACTCTTCTGGTGGACTGACTTACAACAAAATTATTGTGGCTTTTAAAAGCCTTACCAGGTCTAAACATTTTATCTACAGGCAGCCTCATCCAGTTAACTAAGTGATCCTTGTCAGACCAAGTTTTTCAGTGTCTTAACTTATTTCATACACCTCCCTTCCCCAGCTCAAAAGTAGAGGAATTTGGTAATGGTGAAGGCTAGAATAGGGGAAGGTGTATCCTAGAGGAAGTAAAGCAGAGTTTCTAAAGCTCACTCAATGATCAAGCTTTCTGTTTCTCCATGTTGGATAACTTCCTACATACATATGAAACAGGGACTTCATAATTTTCAGCCATTTTGACATCATAGCCCCAGACCAACACATGAGGCAACAACCTCTGAGATACACTTCTACTTAAAGTTGGATGGGGTTAGTATTAAATATGAACAGAGAGCTGCTTTCAGATTAATCTCTCTCCATTCCATTTCACCTTCATAGTGTATCAGGGTTTGTTTATGTATCAAACAACAACAGCCATGGTGGCAAAATGGAGTACAAACCACTGGAAATAAATGCCCAGAACCACAGTCTCTCTCTGTGTTCCATTTCTCCTTCGTAGTGTATCAGCGTCTGTTTATGTATCAAACAATGGCAGCCAAGGTGGCAAAATGGGGTACTAATCACCAGAAATAAATGCCCAAAACCACAAGAGGCCTTACTTAGGTTTTGGTTACTAGCTAAGGCTAAGGCCATGCATATATAGCCAGTTATATAGCCTTCGGCTATTACAACTGTGGCTTTGCTAGTCATCTAACCACAATGTTTCCAAGATATAGAGCTTCTTCCAAGCCAGTAGCATAACTGGCTGAACTGATTATCAGCCTAGCCTCAATAAGAGCATCCAGAATGGTGAGCACTTCTTGAAGATGGGACTTCCTAAAGATGGGGAGTACAGTAGTTTCTTGAGGGGATGACAAGGTGTAGCCTTTCAGCTGTATAGTGACGATACTACCACAGGAGCTTATGTACATGCTTACAGGAGCAGACCAACACAAACAGGGTGAATATTTATTGAAAATATCCATTCAGCATAGTGAAAGCATTTTCTTTGGCCTCTGTGTGAGTGACACCTGATATCCGTTCATTAGGTCCAAGTTAATACGATTCATGGGAGAAGACAGCCTCTGAATTAGTTGTCAATCTGTAGCACCGAGCAAGCATCATGCTGGGAGCCAGAAATCAGCAAACTGAAGTCACTGCAGGAATGAATGCCCACAGCAGTCTTGGGTACTGAAACAATGGGGTTACATAGCTCTCAAGTGTCACTGATTTTGCAAAAAGTCCCAGATTTTGCCTCATATTTTTGCCGTGTTACTCATAAAATTTTTGATTTTTTGGTAAGCCACTGAGAATTGCAGTCTGTCAACAATGCAAGACATATTTCTTGTTTTTTAGAAAATATACGTCAAAGCAAAACCATCTGTCCTATTAGATTTTTAAATACATTTTAGTTAATATTTAACATTGTCTCTGATTATGGACCTTTATTCCCCCATTATTTTTGACTTTGTCCCTGAATCTTGAGCAAAGAAGCTGAGCGCTATCTGGGGCTATTATATTTACTAAGAGACCCTTCAGTTACCCCCACGGCCACCATTGTTTTTATTTTATTCACAACATTCTCATGCTTGGCTGCAAGAATCCGATAAGAATGGAGCATCAACTATTTGCTTCCATAGTATCTTGGTTTCTTCCATTTTTTCATTCTGGTAATGAAAAAACACATCTTTATTTGATATTGATAAACTCCTGCACAACCTCTCTTTGGCAAACAGGTAGTATTTCTCCTACTTTTTATTTTTGACTCCAAATCAAGCCAGGCAATCTGATGCAAAGCTGCATATGACAACCATTCTTTCTTTGGGAGGGAGGGTGGCCTAATGGATAAAGGTGTTTGCCTTAGAAACACAAGGTGCAGGGTTTGAGTCTCACAAGGGATAATTGGCTAGGCTTAAAATGGCTCGCAAGGGCAGTTAGCTTAGTACTAACCTATGAACCTATTTATTTATTATTATTATTATTTATTTATTATTATTATTTACTGCACCTTAGTTTTAGAACATTTATGAGGTAGATCTCTTATTTCCACTTATCATGTTGTGATACTGTATAGCCAGTTAAATCCGTGTATTGTATTTCTTTATAACTCCCTAGCCCAATGTCCAGAAATAGTTGTTGTCCACAGTGAGTATATGACCACCACCCCTTGGATTCCAGGCTAAATACCTTTAGCCCTTGCAATCCTATTATAACCGTCAGTTTTTACTTTTGGTGTATGGTCTTTTACCGGTAGTAGTATGGCTTCTATCCTCTCTGGCATCTGGGACATATCCTTTATTATGTAATGGTGGGTGTCAATTATTTCTCACGTTTCCTTTGCTACATCTACCAGCCTCTTGGGTTGATGCTAATAAAACATTCTAAAGAGGAAAACATCCACAGAAGACTGTGGTTCCTCTCAGATGGCAAACAGGACATACGACAGCAGTGGGTCCCAGGTTTTCCTTTCTTAGTAAAAAAAAAACACTTTGCAGCTAAGCCATGATAAGGGACAAATTATTATCTTGGGGATAAAAATTCAAAGGGGGGTATTCATTGGTGACTCCCTGTCACTGCTGCTCTTTTGTCTTGCCCTTAACCCATTAAGTTGTCTACTTAACAGATTAGCTCATGGCTACGATTTGACTCCCAGAAAACAACAAGGTGTAAAGACTTGTCTTCTTTTTGTAGATGATTTAAAACTGTATAGTTCATCAGATGAGGAACTGAAAGCACAACTGCAAGTGGTCAAAACTTTATCAGATGATATAAGAATGTAATTTGGTCTTGATAAATGTGCAAAATCAACATTTAAAACATGAAAGCTGCAGCATCAGGAAAATATCAGGTCAAAGGTTAGAAATGGAAGCCAGAGACAACGAAGTATTTCAGCGCCTTCAGCAGATAGGAACATTTTTAAAAATGTGACTTTTGCCAGTTCTACATCTGTGACTGTAAATAACACTAAGGTTAACAATGGTGCCTCAGTTTCACCCACTACAGAAGATTCCTTTCAGACGAATAAGTCAAATAAGGGAAGGAATGGAAGGAAGGGAAGGAATCGTTTTAAACAATGAACTGGGTTTCAGCCCGGCAGCTTTTGATACAGAGAGTTTAGCGTGTGTAAATTTATCGAATTTAGAACTTACTCATGATATGAAAAGTGTTTTGTTAAAAGGTAGTAAATTCATACCAACTTTTTTTCCTTCTCTTGCTGATTTGTATTTTGAACTTAAATCTTTCATCAGAAAGTTATTGTTGAAAGTTTATTTCAAAAGAGAAGATGAGTTTGTTTATGAAATTGTTGATTCAAATGTTTTTCACAGTACTGTTGATTTAGATATTAACATTTACAAGACTGGATATGGGAAGTTAGTTGTGCCACATTTAATGAATATTAATAAGTTTACACCTAACATTAATGTACCTGCCATCGCGGTATTTTTTAAGGTCCTTTTCAAAGAAATTGAGATAGCATTTAAAACATTTTGTAAAGAAAAAAGATGCTATAACTTGAGTAAAAATGAATGGCAAGCTTTGAAGGACCTAAAAAAAACATAAGACCAATTACATATTTAAATGTGCTGATAAAGGTGGCAACTGGGTTGTCATGAATAAACTGGATTATTGTGAGATGGTTGATAGTATACTCAAAAATGGTGAAGAATATAAGAAGTTGGAAAATGATCCTACCATGTCATTTAATGATGAGCTATTATTTTTATTGGAAAGAGGTGAACGCTTGGGTTTTTTTGAGCACAAAGATGTTTGTAGATTGTTCATAAAAAAACCCACAATCCCAATTTTATATGCTTTGCCTAAGGTACATAAAAACTTATAAAAACCACCAGGTAGGCCAATAGTTTCGGGGATAGATTCATTTCTGGATAATGTTAATACTTTTTTGGATTTTCATTTAAAGGCTCATTTATATAAAGTGGTAGCTCATATTTCTAATACTCAGGATCTCATTAATAGTATATCTCAAATTGAATGGCATAATGACTATTATTGGGTTACTATAGATGTAAAATCATTGTATACCAATATAGATACCAGATGGGGGTTGGCCCTACACCTAACATATCAAAAATAGAGTCCAAGGACCACCTTTTTAGTGGGCTTATTAGAATTTTGTTTGACTCACAACTATTTTTTCTTTAATAATAATTATATTTTGCAGGTGAAAGGTACGGCAATGGGGGTGGCTTTTGTGCCCTCATATGCTATTATATACATAGGTTTTTTTGAAAAGACATTCATTTATCCTACCTCTTTTTTTAGGAATAATGTAATATTATATAAGCGTTTTATAGATGATCTCATTTTCATTTGTAAGGGAGATATAAATGATTTTTTTGAATTTTTTGAGGTTCTCAATAATAATGAACATAATCTTACTTTCTCTTATGAGTTGAATAGAAAACAGATTATTTTTTTAGATTTAACATTGTTTGAAGATGGGGAAAACATAGGGTTTAGGCCCTGTAGGAAATCCACTTCAATTAATATGTTTTTGCATGTGACCAGCATGCACCCAGGTCATTTACTAAAGGCATTACCTTTTGGAGAATTTATGATCATACCAGTACTAAAAATGAAAAAAATTATTGAATTGAATAAAGTTATGCTGAGGTTAAGTGAAAGGGGTTATAATAAAACACATTTATCAGCATGCAAAAATAAATTACTTGGTAATAATGTAGATGGAAATTATATATTTGTTTGGAATTTTGAATCAAGGTGTGAAGTTTATACCACTGAATGTAATCAAGATGATGAGAAGCTTTTTTTATGTAACCAGGTTTTCTGCTTTTTCTGAGAAATTGGTTTTATTAGTTAGAAAATACTGGTATATCGTTAGTGATGATGAGTCCATTGGTCACTTATATTCTAAACATATTACATTTTCTTATAAGAGAGGAAAGAATCTTAAAAGAATTGTTAAATAATAACCTCGTTGAAAGGAAAGATAATATTACAGTTTCATTATTTGGTACTGTTCCTTGCGGTTCTTGTAGTATTTGTGATAAGGTCAAGAACTTGAGTGTTATTAATGATATCATTTTTGTTTCTAAATATTTCAATTGCAGATCCACAGGGGTGGTTTATATATTGGGTTGTTCATGTAATAATATGTGGTACATAGGACAGACCAAACGTATGGTCAGAATTCGTATTTTGGAGCATTTAAAAGACATTAAAAATAAAAATTTGAATAGTCCTGTTGCAAAACATTTTCATGAAACACATAATAGTTCTTCTAGCAGTTTAATATTTTGCATACTGGGAAAGCCCTTCCTTAAAAGAGGGGATGACATTGTAGTTAAATTATTGGAGTTAGAAACTAGAATGATTTTCAAGTTTCATACTCTAAAGCCTAATGGTATGAATCAGGAATTAGGCAATTGATTACTTATTACATTTCATGTGGAGAATATTTATTCATTATAAATTCATGGTCACTTTAAATTTTGGAAGTTGTTATTTAAATATTTGATTGTTTAATATATTAATTGAATATGTTAATTGCAGAGTGAGTATCTAAGCATTATGTTCACACTCAATTAAATGTGATCCTTGAAGGCGAATTGCAGAGGTACCAGATCACTGAAAATAAAGGAGAGATGCTGGTGGTTTGTGTTTTTTCAGGAAAATATCAGTCTGGGGGGACAGGAATGTGATATAAAAGAACTTGAGCAGGAGGGAGTATATAAATATTTGGGCACTGATGAAGAATCAACAATAAAACATGAACAAATGCAAACAAAACACAGTAAAGAGTATTTTAGAAGACTAAAATTAATACTGAAAACAGCCTACCTGACATTTAGGAACAAAGTCCAAACTATAAATTTATTTGGTTTTCCTTTTCTAACTTAAAGTTTTGGGACGACTGACCGGCCCTAAAAGGTATTGATCAGTTGGACAGGAAAACAAGAAAAATCCTTCATGCTTATTAAATGATATATAAAAATCAGTGTATACCAAGATTATATATTCCTCATTCTGAAAGGAGTATGAGCCTCCTCGAAACTGATCGCATACATATCTGGTCACTTCACCAGATCCAAACACAGTGAAAGTTTTAAAACATGAAGAGAAAAAGTCTAAGATGACTTCCCTGCTTAGTTTAGCAGAAGCATATCAGTGTCCAGTGGGAACAGAAATCAAACCAGACGTAGATAAAAAAATCAGGTAGCAACTGAATGCACCAAAAAAAAAAAAAAAACAAAAGAAAAAATACAATGAGAATACCAGCTAAGAGCTCAGTAACTGAGGAAAAAAGACATAAATATAGCTGCAAGTACAGAAAACTCCTGGAACAACCTCATGTCAATCACGATCTGATACAAGACTGGTTAAGGAGAGGTGAATTTAAACTAAAAGATGAAAGATTAATATTGACGGCCCAGGGTAATGGACTATATGCACTTTGGTTTACAAAGTCCATTGAACATGTGGAAGAAACAGGAAAATGCAGGTTCTGCAAAACAGAAATGGAAACAGTCACACATCTTGTTGCTGGGTGCGATACTCTAATGGCAGAGGGCCTCTATACTGAAAGGCATAATAATGTGGCAAGACTGTTGCATTGGGGATTGTGCAAACATTACAATACTGAAGTAGCAGAGAAGCAATGGAAACATGAGCCACAAAGCATTATAGATAATGATGAAGTTTATATCACACCCATTACTAACAGTTCAAAAAACAGAAGTGAGAAAACCAGATATAGTAGTCCATGAAAAGAAGACAAAAGTAGCATTGATCATTGAAATTGCTGTACCTAGTGATTACAATGTCTTACATACAGAGAAACATAAAGTCATAAAATATCAGGATTTGCAGGAAGAAATGAGGGCAATGTATAAAAAGGATACCCAGACAGTTCTAATAGTAGTAGGAGCAATGAGTCTCATAAAAAATAATAATTTACAGCTGCATTAAAATATATTATCAATACATGTAACTCCATATGAATTAGAGAAGGAGTCAGTTCCGGGCACATTGCAGTTGCTGAGAACACTACTTTTGGCTATCATCAAAAATTGAAACAATACTAGTTTCATGAACTTTAATCATATTTTGACATAGGAATGAGGTACATTCCTGTCGTGATATTAATAACCCAAAATACTTGGAGAAATTAAACTGTAGAAAAAAAATTAATACAATATGGTCACTAATTAAGCCATAAAATCTGGAAGTAGACACTAGGAACACAGCTGAACAACATCAACCTAATTATATGATTCTTTACCAACTGACCATAATTCATTCTTTCTTCTAGATATAAATACTGAAATTTGCTTATTTATTTTAGTTTGTTAACCAGATAAGTAAAGCCTAATTTCTCCCTATTCACTTCTAAAATATGGGAATCCATTCAAGATGACATAACAGCTGGTCCATTAGAGACTTCAAAAAAAAAAATGAAAACATTTTCTCTTCGAACATGCACACCACAGATGCTTCTAGATGACTCCATCAGCTAATTTCCACTACCCAAACTTCACCTGCACATGTATCAGCCTATGCCTACCCAAACCTCACCTGCATGTGTCTCAGCCTATGCCTACCCAAACCTCACTTGCATGTGTCTCAGCCTATGCCTACCCAAACCTCACCTGTGCGTGTCTCAGCCTATGTCTACTCAAACCTCACCTGCATGTATCTCAGCCTATGCTTACCCAAACCTCACGTGTACATGTCTCAGCCTATGCCTACCCAAACCTCACCTGTATGTGTCTCAGCCTATGCCTCCCAAACATCACTTGTACGTGTATCAGCCTATGCCTACCCAAACTTCACCTGCATGCGTCTCAGCCTATGCCCACCCAAACCTCACCTGAGCGTGTCTCAACCTATGCCTACCCAAACCTCACCTGTGCATGTCTCAGTCTATGCCTACTCAAACCTCTCCTGCACGTGTCTCAGTCTATGCCTATCCAAACCTCACTTGCATGTGTCTCAGCCTGTGGTGTCTCAGCCTATGCCTATCCAAACCTCACCTGTGCATGTCTTAGCCTATGCCTACTCAAACCTCACCTGCATGTATCTCAGCCTATGCCTACCCAAACCTCACCTGTACGTGTCTCAGCCTATGCTTACCCAAACCTCACCTGTATGTGTCTCAGCCTATGCCTGCCCAAACTTCATCTGTGCATGTCTCAGCCTATGCCTACCCCAAACTGCACCTGCACGTGTCTCAGCCTATGCCTACCCAGACTTCACCTGTACATGTCTCAGCCTATGCTTACCCAAACCTCACCTGCATGTGTCTCAGTCTATGCCTACCGAAACCTCACCTGCACGTGTCTCAGCCTATGCTTAGCCAAACCTCACCTGCATGTGTCTCAGCCTATGCCTACCCAAACCTCACCTGCACATGTCTCAGCCTATGCTTACCCAAACCTCACCTGCATGTGTCTCAGACTTTGCCTGCCCAAACTGCACCTGCATGTGTCTCAGCCTATGCCTACCCAGACTTCACCTGTATGTGTCTCAGCCTATGCTTACCCAAACCTCACCTGTACATGTCTCAGTCTATGACTACTGAAACTTCACCTGCATGTGTCTCAGCCTATGCCTACCCAAACCTCACCTGCGCATGTCTCAGCCTATGCCTACAAAAACTGCACCTGCACGTGTCTCAGCCTATGTCTACCCAAACTTCACCTGTATGTGTCTCAGCCTATGCTTACCCAAACCTCACCTGCATGTGTCTCAGACTATGCCTACCCAAATTTTACCTGTATGTGTCTCAGCCTATGCTTACCCAAACCTCACCTGTATGTGTCTCAGCCTTTGCCTACCCAAACTTCACCTGTATGCGTCTCAGCCTATGCTTACCCAAACCTCACCTGCACTATGCCTACCCAAACCTCACCTGTATGTGTCTCAGCCTATGCTTACCCAAACCTCACCTGTATGTCTCTCAGCCTATGCTTACCCAAACCTCACCTGTATGTGTCTCAGCCTATGCCTGCCCAAACTTCATCTGTGCATGTCTCAGCCTATGCCTACCCAAACTTCACCTGTACGTGTCTCAACCTATGCCTACCCAAACCTCACCTGCATGTGTCTCAGCCTGTGGTGTCTCAGCCTATGCCTACCCAAACCTCACCTGTGCGTGTCTCAGCCTATGCCTACTCAAACCTCACCTGCACGTATCTCAGTCTATGCTTACCCAAACCTCACCTGTACGTTTCTCAGCCTATGCTTACCCAAACCTCACCTGTACGTGTCTCAGTCTATGCCTACCGAACTTCACCTGCATGTGTCTCAGCCTATGCCCAGTTGTACTCCCCTGCAATGTTCTCTTCTCTCATTGATCCCCCTTCTGTTTACCTCCCCAAACTGCTCACTTTCTGCATTTCTTTGTAATGCTCATCCTGTCCGTATACCTCCTATATGCATTAAATACATTCAGCAAAAAGTAAATATTTTGAAGTAATATTGTATTTTTACAGAGTATTTGCCAAAGACTTTTTCTGTTTGTAAATATTTTACACGTTTTGCGTACTAAAATACCTGTCCAATTTTGTCAGCTGTATAATTTTGGGATGCTAGTCTAACGTTTCTAGCTGTAAAATGTTTTGTTTTCAGTTTTCTCATATACCCTGGGCTGATCTTGAAAATGGTCCATTGAGATCAATGTTCTACACTGTTCAATAAATAAATAAATAACTGGTCCAAAGACCCTTTTCAGACATGACTCACACTATAAGCCAGAGACAGTAATTATTAAATAAACATAACATTAATCATGGAAAATGCAACAAATATACAGCAACATACAAGCAAATATATAGTAGTATATATTATTGAGAAGTACAGAGGATAAAGATTTTGAAACAACATAACAAAAATGTACAAAAGAATTAGGATGTATAAGCAAACAGAGAAATACATAAGTAAATGGTTATGATAGCATACAGCATCCAATACACTTGAGAATAGTAATAGCGGTCAGGATTTTATATTAACATATCAGAACAATGCTAAAACATTAAGTTTGTATGCAGTCTAAACAAGCACAACAGAACTATAAACAAGCATATTACTTAATGAATGAAGTTGCTTTGATAGAATTTTATGATAACATGTCAGAACAGAGATTAGACATTAAGATTATATACAGTCTAAACCAGCACCCTAAAGCTAAAACAATCATAATACATAATAAATTACTCACAAAGAAAGTCAGAGAGGGCTGACTTTATAATTTTCTTGTCTAATATTTAATCCTTCCTGAGAAATTCCAAAAACAGATCTTGAATTTGCTAAGCTACCCTTAAATCTCTTATTCCTACTTTTTTATCCACTAAGACATATAGCTAACCATATTTCTCTAAATATTATAATGTTCTTTATACATGTGTGATGTTGTTTCTCTAATTGTATGATGTTCTTTAGAACACATTTATGATTATTATTAACCAAAGGAGTTAAAGCTGTTTATCTCATTATGTTTTGTAATTTTCTTATATTACATATGTATTCTTTGCAACTTATAGGACTTTTGTTTTGAAGGTCTCAACATAAGTTTATATTTTCTTATATTATGTATTCTCTGTGGGGTTATTTTTGTTGTCTCATCCTATGACTGTAGTTATTAGATTATGTTTTCTCTGTAACTAGTGGGGCTTTCCCCCCAGGGCCTCTGCTGAAAATGGGTTTCTTACGCAGTTGGACTGTCTTGGTAAACAAACATAAAATAAATAAATAAAACAGTGTTTTATTTGAGATAATAGAAAATGGTATATGCAAGGTAGTTCAATACAGTCATAAAACCCTGGGCCACAGGGCTAATTTTAGGTGTATAAATTCAAATCTATGAGGAAGTAAATCACTACTTGATCTTAAGAAAAACAGTAAGGTTGGGGGTGGTGGTGGTGAAGAATCTGCATATGCCATGCAATAAGTTAATTGGTGTCCCTGAAGCATGAACATTCAATTTGTTCTTTCAGGGGTATCTTCAGATTTCTTCGGGAATCAGATTGTTATAGTTCTTTATATCTTTAGGTGTGTCATTCCAACGGACAGGTATCATTTTAAGAAACACTCTTTCTGTGATTTTTAATTTAAATGGAGGTCTGACAAACTGAAATTCATCTGAGCTTCTGAGGGCGTAGGCCTGGTGATTTAAAACACTATTGTTTTTATGGGGGGCAGTAGCTGTCACTGAATTAGCAGAAGCTGAGAGAATTCACAGCAGTGGTGCCCTGGTTTGCACAGAGAGCCAATTGCATGTGGCTGTGGTATTATGGTATTACAGTGATGTTCTCTGTTATGCGTATAAATCATTCAAAGGATTTTATTCTCTGTACTTTGGAGCAAAGCAGTATTTGTCGTTAGAGGATAGTGTAACTTATTCAAGCCTATATCACTCTTTTGTATACTTCCAGTTAACACCCATAGCTCCTTGTGGCAGCATCCAGACCTTTCTTGGGTTTGACTTCTTTAACTTAAGGGCAATGAGTTATTAATTAAATTACACTATGATTGTTAATCTAGGTTGTCCCACAGTAGAAAAGCCTTGATGATTTTTCAGAAGATGCCCTGGAATGCAAGGATGTGTATAGGTGGTAAGAAATGTGACATCCCACACTGCATAGGTGTTAATGAGGTAAAGTCTATTCTGAATATTAGTACACTGATTGCAATGTCCCTTCTGGCTTCTGATGTAAATAAGTTAGAGATTCTATAGAAGACTTTTAGTTGTGATAAAACTCTATTTGTAGTTATTTCAGTGAGTGGTAAATGACAGATTGTTGGCTAAAGTGAGGCCCTTGCACCCGTGCGAAGTGGTGACTGGTAGTGGTCACCAGAGAATTCTGACGTAATAATATTACTGATATTTGTAAGGCACAAACTGCAGCTGGTACCATACAGCATATTAGTTTTCTGCATGTTTATAAGTAATTTGTTAGACAATACCCAGTTCCATAGTGTAGATCAGTGTGTGTGCACATTTTTAAAAAGCTTTCTAGGGGCTTGCACAAGTGTATAAATACTGAGCACGTGAGCCTGTCTGCCATCTTGTAGTAAGCTGTTGAGATGTAAGCATGTATGTCTGCATAGTCTGTCAGTTAATCAGTTTGTTTATATTTTGTACTGCTGCTATCCTTCCTGATGTGTTTCTATGTAATAAAGCATCTAAATGAACTACCCCGCCTGTATGTCATCAATACTAGACAAGGACGAGCAACATGATGTCAGAAGTGGCGTGTCTAAAAAGGACATGGTGCCAGAAGGGGATCCAGATTCTTCAGTTCGAGACAGAGTGGCACTCAGTTAACACTGGAGGAATATAAAGAAGTGAATCATCCCTACTGCACGTATAACTCGCAAAACAGGTAAAAAACGAATTTCAGGCATTAAAACTTGCTCAAGCTATTTCTATTCGTAAAATATGAAACAAGACATTCAGAACACTAAACAAATTTCTAACTAACAGAAATATCCAATATTATGATATATTAACAGAAATATTCAAAATAACTACGGAAAATGTTGAAAATAAAGTCCAAATCACATAAAATTAATAAAATAAGGGAAACAACTACATTTTTTTTTGCCAAACACTACTTTTTCTTATTATCAAAGGTATTCCAGTTGTCTGAAGTGTATGAAGTGTTCGCATGTTTGTGCAGTATTACAGTACCATTATTTTACAAAATACAGCCATTACAAAGCATATTTCACAAAGTAAAGTATTTTGAAGAGTTTATTGTGCATTTGAATGTTATTACAAGTGCTGGCTGTGTGCATGTTTGTATGTAATTACAAGGGCCATATTTTTCAGTGTGTTTGGGCATAATTTGTTGGGACAGCAGATGGATTTTGAAAACTAACTCCACTTGTGTTTTGACAATATTACAGAGAATTGGAGAGTGTTTGAGCAAGAGTATGATAGTTTCATACAGACTGCATTTTCTGATAAAGGTGACCATACAAAGGCATTTATTCTGCTTAATTTATCTGGTTCAGAAGCCACAGAAAGGGAGCGTTCATTTGTGTATGCACCTGCTGTGTTTGCAGGAGAGGGGAACAGTCATATAGTTGTACTGGCTGAATCAAGGGAAGATCCTGAGTACTTGAAATGTAAATTTAGAGAAATGTGTAACCCCCAAACAAATGTTACAATGGAAAGGCACTTATTTTACACAAGGGATCAGAAGCCTGTGAAAATTTTGCAGCATATATAACCTATTTGAAATACAAGGCTAAAACATGCAGATTTAGTGATTTTAAGGGATGAGTTGATAAAGACAGACTTGCGTGTGGTATTAAAGATGATGCTGTGAGAAAGATTTTGCTTTGTGACAGTGATTTAACTTTGAATAAGGCCATTGAGATTTGTCAGATATATGAGCTCATAGAAAAGCACACAAATATGCTTACAAATGAGAGATGCATGCTTCCAGTAATTTCTAAAGCCAATGTTGATAGTATGCAGCATGTGGTTAATAGAAACAGGCCCAAGCACATGGCTGCAACTGTAAACCCTGCAAACTTGCTGGGAAACCCCATAGCTTTCTAGCAAGTTCCAAGGCATACTCTGGAAACTGCACAGTCTCAGTGAAGCAGAGAGTGAGTCAGCAAACTCAAAGCATGTGCCCCCACCCATTTAAATAGCCTCCTGTCATAATTGTGGAGGAGGTCATGAGCCTAAAAGGGAAAAATGTTTAGCTTTTGGTCAGCAGTGTCATAAGTGCAATAAGTGGAATTATTTCAAAAGGTTTTTGCCAATTAAGGCATACATTTTTTTATTAAAAGGGAATATTCAAAGAAATGGAAGTTATGGAAACAATACATGCGAGATAATGTTTAGGAGGGGGAGTGAGGTTTAAGGGATGGCAAGAACTGGCTAATTTACATAATGCTGGCGTGAATAATAAATTGGTAGAAAGAAACTATATATGTATACATCATGAAAACAATGAGAAATATCAGCATGGCTTGTTTTCTTTTATTTTAATATGTATGTACCTATCATTTCAATTGTACTCTAATAAAGATGTTAAGAATGTCTTTAGACTGATTGATATAGGGATCTGAGATGCCAGCATAAATTAAATTAAATGATTTTTGTAATATTGCGAGCATTTTAACTTTGACAGTTTTATAGACATCTAAATAAACCCATCAGAGTCTGGTGTGTTATGATGTCTAAAGGAGGTTATATTAACTAAATCTCTTGAAAATTAAAAGACCCCAACTACAGAAGGAGCATATACCTGTACAAATATTTTGTGTTTTAAATCACTGCTTTACAGTGGTTACCTACCACAGTAAATAAATTGCCAAATAATTCAGTGTGGTACCGACACAATTGCTTCCGTGGTCACCCAAACAATGCATATTCACTTAGAGTTGGAACAAAGTGAACCCCCTCGTTTTTCCATCACCCTTTTAAAGTTATAATGTCTCTATAAAACACAACACTACAGCTCCTTAAAAATTAGGTATTTAAAACTAGATACATATAATAACACACCTAATAAAAACCTAACTTCTCTAATACTGTAGAAATTTCAGTTTTAAGACATATGCTATAGACACAGAATCATTTAATCCATAGGGTCCAGTTGTGTGTGTCACTGCAGTTTTTACCTCTCATCTAATTTTCCATTGTCCCTCTTTATCGTCTATTTTTACTGCATCTATAACAAAAATAAAAAATCAAATGCATGATCTATATGTTCTTGTATATGTTTCAATAGTGCTCTTTTATTTGTTCACCCTAATATCATGAAGGTGTTCATAAATCTTTTCCTTTAATGCTCTCAGTTTTACCAATATAATAACAAGGGCGATTCCTGCACTGAGCTGTATAAACCACTCTTTGTGTATAATAATTACAATACTTAAGACACTTAAGGGGGATTTGGTACATACACCAACAAACAATGTACAATCCGAGCACCCTTTAGAGTCTCCTCCACTCAGAAGATCAGAGAGGATCAGGGATCAGTCCAAGGGGAAAAGAGACAGGGATCACATACAGACAAATGGGGAGGGGAGACCAATTTAGGGGCATACTTGACCACAGAGGGGAAGGGAACTAATTAGGAGTGTGACAAAATGAGGTAATGTCAGCACAGCTAGCTGGAATTTTGTAAATAATTATATGTCATTTGTGAATATCAAACTAATTTATACAATATGCTTGTGTTACAAATGTATTAGAAGTGTATATCATATGTATATCAAACTACTCTGTGCAGATGTTTGTATTCAAAAGGTATTTGTAAAGTGCTTGTGAATAAAATGTATCCACAGTGTGCTCTACTGGAAGAGAACAGAAATGTACATGTACTATTGTAACTGTTTAAATATATGTATTTTAACAGTGGAAACTGGAATACAGGAGTTTAACCTCAGTCCAGCAAACTTTAGAAAAATCTCTGAAATTAAATGACTTTATAGGCTAGGCCATAAAGATGCTTCAATGTAGCCAGAGAAACAAAGTCTGTACTAGGAAGCTTTCTGTGTTGTCTTTGGGGGTGAACTAATTGGTACTTTGGAAGCACGAAGGAATGCAATTGTTTTATGACTTCCAGAACCTGCCAAAGATCTGAGCAAAAGCCCTTGTCTATGTATTTTTACAGGCAGATGCTAAATGCAGCCAGCAATGGGGGTTTGCCTGGGAACTAGATGTCAGATGACCAGAAATTATTTAATTCTGCAAGCTATCCCAGCAGTAATATTTTAGATATTATTTTTAGAAGTCTCGCAGTGAGACAGAACATTCTGCATTCTGTCTTGGACCTGACAACAAGAAAAAAACATTCACCACATCTGCCTTGATCTAAGTAAGTTATTGGGGTACAGTAACTCTCTTAGATACAGTCAGGAATATAGAGAAGCTTAGTTTAGATTTTGTTTCTTTTTTTGTGAGAGCCTGTACTACAATGTTATTTTAAATATTTTCTGTGATTTTGAACTCTGATTTCACTGTGAATATATACTATTTTCTTGCTCTTTTGTTATTTAATATTAAATATATTTAAACCTTTCATTGTTGTTGATCTATGTAGAGATATTTAAGTTTTGAGAGTACTTGCATGTTTATTTGGTGACACTGTGTGGGCCACTCCTAACGGCCTTGCTCTTGGTCAAAATAATATTTGTATTAATATTAATATTACACAGCAAAATGTGTCACCCTTTGTTAAGGGCCTTAAAGTAGCTATCCAGGAGTGACTGGTGGCAGTGGAAACTACCTTATAGTCTGGGCAAAAGGGGGTATAGCTAGTAAACCTATGCCAGCCTTTCCCAAGCATGTGTGTGTGTAAATCAAACATCAAAGAGTGTGTGTGTGTGTGTGTGTGTGTGTAAATCAAACATCAAAGAGAGTGTGTGTGTGTGTGTGTGTGTGTGTGTGTGTGTGTGTGTGTGTGTGTGTGTGTGTGTGTCAGCTACTTGGGCAGGGACACAAAGCACTAGTTGGACAAAGAGGGTGTTGGATGTCTTGGCTTGGTCACTCAGCTGAGATCTCAACTCTATAGCTGTGCCAGTGGGGAGTCTTATTAGGGATCTGGAGAAAGAGTGAGAAACCAGCCCCGGACTGACTGTGGTCTGTGTGTGTGCTCCTAAGGGAAACTGCACTTGATGCAGAGAGCTGCATCTGGAAATACTGTGTGTGTACCTGTTATCCTCCCAGTGAACATACCCCCATAGGTGCCAGCGGTGAGGATTGAGGCTTTTTGATTACTGGTGTAGTAGAGGGTCATCACAAGGAAAATTTAAGAAGTAATAAGATCATCATTACTAATAAGGGAGATTTTAAGATCTATATAATTTAAGTACTGCGTGTTTAAACATGGATTGTACAGTTATTTGAAAAAGGGATAATGTTTGTCCCAACTAGATGGGCTAAAACAGCTGAGACCATTATCGACTTGAAATTGTACATTAGAAAGTTACATTTTTCTTTACTGTTTGACAATTCAGATATACACAAAGAAACGTTAAAAAGATCTAGTGTTTATAACTCCTTCTACATCCAGCTATTATGTTATTTGAAAAATTATGTGAACAAGATATCACCCAGATACTTAAAAATAGGAACAGAAAATTTCTTCCAAATTTGAGTCAGGATGAAATTAACCTGTTGGTTAATATTTGTAACAGTAGGGAAATTAGGTTAATGAAGCCAGACAAAGGAAAGGGATTAGTTGTTAAGAATACATTGGGCTATATTACAAAAATGGAAGAGATATTACTGTCAGATAACTACAAGGAAGTATTGAGTAACCAGTTAAACACTGATTATGCTAAGATGCATTTTATTATTTATGCTTTATTGATGCAGGAACAAATTACTGACACCGGACACAGGTATTTAAAAATTGAATACCCTTTTATCTCAAGGATTTTTGGCATTCCAAAAATTCATAAAAATCGAATAGACCCTCCTATGTGTCCCATAGTGGATGCAAAGTGTTCAAAGTCTTTTGGGGTGCCAGATGTATAGAAATTAAGTTAAAGGACATGTTAAAACATGAATCACACATCCTTAGTGACACCCGGGATTTTGAAAGAAAAGTTTGTGATTATTTGTATAGTGAGTACCTTACATTTATAGCAATTGATGTCACAGATTTGTTCTCTGTCATACTGCATAGGGTGGGGGTATGCTGGTTCTTTGAATATATGGACAAGGCATGACAAAGGTACTATTGAAGTCCTCAGTGTTTTGATGGAATGTGTACTGGGGAATGATATTTTTTTTTGAAGGGACCATTTGCAAGCAAAAAAACAGGGGTGGCAATAGGAGCAGTGTGTGCTCCGATATTTGCCAAAATGATTATGGCCCAGTGGGAGCACATGCATGTTTTCAACTTAGAATTCATGGATGGTGGATATTATATTGTAGATTTCTGAATGATACAGCTATGGTTAGGAAGCACAGTGACAGTAGACTGACAGAGTTTTTTTTTTCAAATAATACATAACACTACTGAATTTTTGAGATTTGCAATGGAAAAATCCTATGATATTCTACATTATTTAGATGTAGAGATCAACAAGGATACATAGCACAAAAGATTTGTTTTAATATACGCAGAAATCTATCTGAATGCACTGCTACACTTTAACATATTTTAGAAGAAAGCCTTAGTAAAAGGTCAGCTGGTGAAGTTGGTGTGTATGGTATCAACTATCAACACATTTTGGGAAGAAAGCATAAAGTTAAAACATATGTTAATAAATAGAGGTTATCCAGAGAGCTTTCTGGATACATTTTTTGTAGAAATGTACAACAAAAGGGTTGACATTTTTATATGCCCTTATTGGGACAGAAAGATGAATCTGGGATCAATGTAGGAGCAGCTGAAAATAAAAAGCACCTTAAACCCTATGGACAGTGTTGTGTTCTTACTTATAACAGCAATGCTGAAAACATTAGAGGCATCATTTATAGAAACTGGAACATTTTTGAATTGAGCAAAATAGATCAGAAAAAGCTGGACAATGTCCCTTGCATTATTAATAAAAAAAAACTGGTGTGTGAAGAACTACATTAAAAGGATTGGGAATAGACCCATTGGAGGGCATACAAATGAGAACATATAAGTGTGACAGATGTTAACTCTGTACCCACATAGAGGAAGGTGAGTTTATAAGGGTTGTGGGTATAAGAACAGTTAAATGCCCTAAGTATTGCAATTGTTATACGCAAAGAGTGGTTTATATAGTTCAGTGCAGGAATTGCCCTTGTTATTATACTGGTGAAACTGAGAACATTAAAGAAAAGGATTTATGAACACCTTAGCTAAAACAAAAGAACACACTATGGAAACATGTACAAGAACATAGGACTCATGCATTTGTTGTTTTTGTTATACATGCAATAGAAATAGATGATAAGGGGGACCATGAAAAATTAGATTAGAGGTAAAAGAACAGCCGTGGCAGTTAAACACGCAAGTGGCCCCTGTGGATTAAATTATTCTGTGTCCATTGCATGTGTCTTAAAAATGAAATCTCTACCATATTATACAAGTTCAGTTTTTATTAGGTGTGGTATTATATCTATCTAGTTTTAAGTACCTAATTTATAAGGAAATTTGCTGTGTGTTATAGAAATGTTATAACTTTCAATGGGTGATGGAAGAACAAGGGGAAGGGTTAAAGGCTATAAAAGGAAATGACACATTGTTTTATTAACTGGGGAAGGTTAAAAGCTATAAAAGGAAATGACACATTATTTTACTAACGGGGGAAGGGTTAAAGGCTATAAAAAGAAATGACACGTTGATTTACTAACTCTGACGATGTCCCAGTATATGAGGGATGAAACTACTTAGTTTTCATGTGTGTGTGTGTGTGTTGAGTTTTTATGTGGATTAAAGCTGGTGTGATTACACACATTGTGGACTGTTCACTCATTTTGTGAGACACATGTATATTAAGAAACTAATGTCAGAATCATGCAGTGCAAGCTAACGTGGTGAGATGATACTTGGTTCTTGAATGAACTGAATGGATTGTGTTGGAACTACTCTGAATTTTAGGTACTGTGTTAGATAATCATTGTGAAGCATTTATTAAGACTGAGAAGCATCACCACAGATTTAGATTTTCTTTGTTCCAACTCCAAGTGAATATATGTGTTTTAGTGACCATGGAAGTGACTGTCGGTACCATGCTGAATTATTTGGTGGTTTATTTACTGTGGCAGGCAACCACTGTAAAACGATTTATAACATGAAATATTGGTACGGGTGTATGCTCCTTCTATAGTTGGGGTCTTTTAATTTTGGAATTACAAAGTGACTGTTGAGCTTCGTTCTATATCTCTTGAAGACTTAAACATGCAGATAGGTAGGGACGTGAATTGGGAAAGCATTCAGTAAAGAATAAAAAAGTACAGGTATGCATCTAACTGTTGAATGGTAGACTTAAATGTTTTGGAATCATGGATGTTGGTAAATTTGTCAATAAATAACTTTCTGAACAATAAATTAAATCATTTCCACCTTCAAAGAATTGATCTTGTAGGAAAGAATTTGGACTTGAATGTGGACCCATTCAGAAAAAAATTATTCTTAGGCTACATTACCAAGAAAGTAATGTGTGTGTGTGTGTGTGAAACTCATGTTGAGGTTCTTAATTCTGATTAGAGATGGAAGTTTATCTTCTATAACAGTTCAGTTTCTTTGTGAACTTTTCTGTATGTTCAGACTTAGAGGCTGCATATAAGACATCTAGATTAGGTGAAGAGAATGTAAATTCTAGCATAAATTTCCCTAACCTATAAATAGCAAAGTCAATAATGTGCGGAGGCTCTAATAAATTAGAATTTAACATCTAGTTCAGTTCTCTTCTCAGGGAAAGGCAAACCTTGTTAAAGCCCGCATGAAGACACATTTTACAGTAGTCTGTTAAGTAGCTAGGATATATCCTTAACCAGCAGACAAAGTGAACTGGATATAAGAAAGAAATCTATTCAAGGCTATGAATTATATAAAAAACTGAAGTTCATTTGGATAGAAGAAATGAGAGGAATCTTAAGAGTTCATAGGTTTCCTTAATTTTAAATAAACTTTACATATATTAGAAATGAAGATATTAGACATTTTTTTCTTTATTTTGATTAATAATTGGCTTCTAGTTACCCAGTATAATGAAATAATTGCTAGAGAATTTGCTTAGCAATATAATTGGAGAGGCAAGGAAATTCAGTTTGGTAGTACAGCGTGTATATATAAAAAAAGAACTGGTTTATCTATCGGTAGGTCAATTTTTTTTCTTGTAAAGCATACCACTGATTAGAAGACATAGGGGATTTCTTGAATTAATGTTATGTGGACACCATATTTGTAAAACAAGTGAAACATTTTTTCTTATGTGGGACTTGACTCCCTTAAGGGTCAATGACATGATCTTTAACATTATACATACCTGGTAAAGGTATAAAGAAGGAGGAGGAACCATCTAAGTAGAACTGATAAAGACTGAGATAACTGCAAACCTTTATACTGAAAAGAACGACAGCTGTCCATCTGGAATAAAACACTTTAAATACCAGTCCCCCCCAGGCCTAACCCTGCCATTAATTAACTGAGGAATATTCCATAGGTAACAAGAGCAAAGTGCAAAAAAATAATTACACTAAGCAATGGACAAAACACACAACTATGTCCAAAGGAATAGAATTCATCATTAATCTATCTGTACCCACGATTCCTTACCTGTAGCCTATTCTGTTACTAGAGAAAATAAACAGTAATCTATACATAAAAATTCTGCCTTATTGAAACAAATATAACTTCTTACAAGGAAAGAGAAATTAGCATACAAGTCAAGAATAAGATAGTAGCAGAAACCAACAGCGAATATAGAAGCTATTTAATAACAGTTTTGTATGCTATAAGCACGGGAAGAAACAATAAGACAAGTAGAAGTGCATGATATATGCAGTAGGATCTATCTAAAATGGTGGGAGTATAGAGAGTGGAATGCTGTGTGGTAAAAGAGGAGATGGGAAACATTTTATAAGAAAAGTTGCCCATTTAAAAGCAAAAGGAAGAAACATGAGGTTAGCACTGGTATACAGTGAAATGTTAATTCTGTACAAGTTTTTAGACATTATATGGGTGTTGTTAGGCTGACGACCTTTTTGGTTACATGTCCAGCTGCATAGGTAACAGACTAGTCATATCAATGGGGGTTGTCATAATGCCATTACCTTACTGTGACATTGAGCACAGGTCATCATGCAAGGTGTACAGTATGACCGCTATGCTCTTACATGACATACGTTGCTGACTAATAGGATGTGCAGTAGGTCCAGATTGCTGTTACATGATTGCAACACTGGTTTCTTAATATACAGAGCTCACTGCACATGTTGTTCAGTGTGTCCACAGTGCTGTAACATGATTGCGGCTGCCTAGGTTGTGAAGTGTGTTCAAATTGCTGTTACATAGGTTCATAGGTCCATAGGTAGATACTAGACTATCTGCCCTAGGGCATTTATAAGCCTAGCCAGAGTGTATTTGGCTTCCGCCTCCCTATTAGATTAGCCTACTGTGCCTCTGTAAAGTAGGTCACAGAAGGTACCCTTTTAAGATAGTTTACTGTGCCTCTGTCTAGCAGGGACACAGGAGAGATCCCAGGGGTGAATTTGCAATTTCCCATCCACGTGTCCAAATTTCGCTTGAAGAGGGTCAGCGAGGGGCTATGTCTAACATGAATTGGGATTCTATTCCAGAGTGGGGGGAGCCTCTGGGAAATGAATCTGTCCCTCCAGCATGTCCTATTTATTTTTGTGCTGAGGTAGAGGTCCCTGGAGTGTGTAGCTCTAAGGGACTTGGATTTTTTGAGGTGGTGCATGTCCATTAATTCTGGGTTTGACATGGCTTTGTACATCAGGCATAGATCGCCCCTGAGTAGGCGGTAAGCAACTGAGTAGAGCTGGAGTTTCTTTAGTCGAGCTGCATAGGACATCTGTTTGTAGCCCATGATCCTCTTGGTGAGGTACTTTTGGGGTCTCTCCCAAAAGGGGAATTATATTCAATTATGGGCCTGATGAGTGACGAGTAGAGGGGCACAATGACCTCTCTTGATCTAGATGCGAACCCTTTCGTGATAAGGTGGGCTATATAGAAGGTCTTTCTAACCACTTTGGCAATGTGGTTATCAAAGGAGAGATTACTATCTATGTTGGTCCCCGAATCTCTAATTACTTCTTCCGTACTTAATGGATTACCACCTATGTGGTAATTTGTGGGCACCTTGTTTTTCCCAAAGGGGATGACTATGCACTTTTTAGCATTTAGCTTGAGGCCGTGGTTCTGGCACCAAGCATCCGTCTCTGTCAGACCCTTTTGGAGGATGCTTGTGTCAGCTGGAGATTCGATTATGGCCCCCAGTTTGCAGTCATCTGTGAACTTTGTCAGCCATAATCCTGCTGTGTTAGCCTGAACATCAGAGAAGTATATACCGAACAAGAGAGGTCCCAGAACTGAGCCCTGTGGGATGCTACTTGTAACTGGTTTGGATTTGGACATGGCACCTGTGATTCTGACCATGTGGGTTCTATCTCTGAGCCAGTTTGCAACCCATCTTGTGATATAGGGGTTGATATTTAAGCTGGTAAGCTTATTTATGATGCCCGAGTGAGGTATTGTGTCGAAGGCTTTTGCGAGGTCCAGGTAGGCTGTGTGGACTACCTTGCCCTCATCTATGGCTTTGGTAACTGTTTCAAAGAAATCAACTAGGTTTAAGAGGCAAGATCTGCCCTTAACAAAGCCAAATTGGGTAGGGTCCAGTGTTTAGAGGCTCCCAATGTCTTTGTTTATGAGTTCCATGATAATACGCTCCATAGCTTTACAGACCAGACTAGTCAGGCTTACGGGGTGATAGTTTCCGGGGTCCATTGTGGCACCACCTTTATGGAGTGGGACCACTGTAGCTGTACGCCATTCTTTGGGTACATAACCTGTAGTAAGGCTAAGTTTGAACAGTGACTTAATCTGAGGGTTCAGTTCTTCTTGGAGCTTGTGTAAGACACAGCCTGGGACATCATTCGGTCCCATAGATGCTGTGTTTTTTGCTTTGGAGAGGGCAGCTTTCACCTGTGCATCTGTGATGTCAGGGAGGTTACATTCAGTTGGGATAGGCGTTTGCTCCTTTGGGGGTGAAGGGGGGAGATGATTCTGACATTGGTTTCTTAATATACAGAGCTCACTACACATGTTGTGCAGTGTGTCCACAGTGCTGTAACATGATTGTGACTGCCCAGGTTGACCAGTGTGCCCACAATGCTATTACATAATTGTGAAATCAGTCTCTTAACAAAGAGTACTCACTGCCCAGGTTCTGCAGTGTGCAGCCCGTACTGCTGTGTTTTTACAACATTGCAACAGTGGCTTTTTATTACTATACAGGTTGTGCAGTGTGGCCACATTGATGTTATAGAATTGTGACACTGTTTTTTTAACGCACAGTAGTCACCACTTAGGTTGTGCAATGTGGCCAGAGTGTTATTTGATTTGTGACATTAGTTTATTAACATGCACAGAGATCACAACTCAGGTTTTGCAGCATAGTGTCCAAAGTATTGTGTCATGTTGTTATAGGATTGCAGCAGTGGTTTTGTAATACTGTCCAGAATGTGCAGTGAGGCCACAGTGCTGTTACATGATTGCGACAGCCCAGTTTGTGGACTGTATCCACAGTGTTGTTAATGATTGACTCTGGTTTCTCAACACACAATGCTCACTGCCCAGGTTGTGCAGTGTGACCATAATGCTGTGATGCATCCATAAGGTATGTTGTCATACTTGTCTCTGCACTATGTGTACATGTATGTCACCTGTGGTGTGGCATTTCTGCTGCTGAACCTTCTATGTTACATTTATAACCACTGCACAAGTGCCACAACATTTATGATAATGCAGCCATGCAGTGCATATGGAATAGCAGGTAAGGCATGGTTTACTTTTGCTATACAGTAATGCATTGTCTACAGCCTGCTGTGAGGTATGCCACTGTCACAATTATTTTCCTCAGCTCAGTCACAGCTATCATGGATACAGCTGTAATGTGCATGGCCATGCAAACTACTCAACATGTTCTTACAGCCTTATTTGCACATGTTTTCCTTAAGATTACACAGAATAATTCTTCATGGACTCCACATTCTCATTTGTTTCTAATGGGGTGTGGCCTGTCTTCATTTTGGACTGTGTTATGCACAGTCCAACCTCTCCCTATGGGAAACATACTTATGTCCAAAGTGGTGATATTCTGCTTATCCTTGTGGCCCATATGCAGCTTAAAGTTCATAGATGTATGCATTGAGGACCACTGTATGCTACTGATGGACCAATGTACATGTATACTTCTGCAGACACTGTCCTACTATGACACACTGTGTTCAGATGTGTGGTGTGCTGCTGCCATCAACCCTCTGTCACATGACTAGTGTCCTGATGTGTGGATTAGTCTACTTCATGTACGTGTGTCTTTATCTACGTGTTATGTTGTTTCCCCCTGCATGCACCAATGTGACTTTTCATGTGTCAGCTGGTATGTTCAGGACTGTCTTAAAACAGTGCTTATGTTACACTATAAACTCTTTATCCTGACGTGCTTCGATACACCGTGCATACCCTTGTTTCAGACTCTCAGCCTAAATGGCTCTTCATTTATACATACTTTTGAATTGAATACAACTTGGCAAAGAAAGTTTTTTTTTTCATAACAAGATATGAAAACTTTAAAAGTGAACAAATAAGAAGACAGTGTAAGCAAAAAATGCTTTCCACAGGAAAATATCTATAAAATAAATATTATTTTGTGTATTTTCTTTTTTTTTAATAAACAGGCATGAAGGACAGAAAAAACAAAACCAAGTTTTGTGATAAAACAGATATGAATAACTAATACAAAACAAGACAGTAGATATTTTTCAGTATTAAATTTGTTCAGTGAATTATTATCTACAAAATTAGTGTGTTTAGTTTGCGGATACCTAATACTTTTTCTACAACGAGCAAAAATAATATTAAAAAAATTATTTTCCCATATTTAGATAAACAGGAATATCTCTGAAATTAAAACAGTATACTGATAATTTACAAATTCAAATGTAGCACACATAAATGTGAACATTGATCAGAGGAAGTCTACCCTCCATAACAGTAGGACTAATGCCACAGGTCCAATCGGCAGATTAAAATATGAATGTTTGCAGTATGTCCAATACACTTCCATTACGGTACAAAGTACCAGTATCTTCAGATCTCCTTTGCTGTGCTTCAAAAAAAAGTCCGAGAAAATGTCCCCCTCCCAAGCTGCCATGTATATTTAGTGAAAATTTTCACAATAAAATGGAGTTTAAACCTTTGGGGTTTATATCCATCTACCTTCTCTCTTCCAGTTTTCTTTTTGTGGGTTTTAAATAATATTTCAAACTTTTTCCTGTCATGGTTATTCCTTTCTCTTTGGACCTAGGCCTAACTTTCACATTACTGAATGCTGTTTACATAAGTGTGCCTATGGGAGGAAATTCCTCCATCTGACAGGGACACAAATTATTTCTTTCTTCTTTCTCAGGGATGCTCATAACCCTACAAGTGTGGAACTGGTGAAGAGTTCACCAAAGCTACCTTAAAGATTAGGAAGCAGCACTTTAAAGTTTTATTTAGCAGGGCAGTCTCTGTCTGGCAAGGAATCATGCTTACCAGCCAAGTTACCATCCACCTCACCTAAACACTCATCAACCTCAGTTAAAACAAAGCATTTTGCTACTCTGGTATTTGTCAATTGTTAGGTGTCTCCCTCTTTATCCAGCAAGGAACAACCTGTGTTGACAACATGTGTAGAGCAGTAAGCAAAGACAAGATGGACCCTACATTCCTCCTATTAGCTCTTTCACCTCATTGCTTCATTGATACAAAACACAGATTCAACTTAATAATATTAGCACAGCAACTGAGTGAGCACTGATGTGTGACATATGGAATCTTGGGTTCAAGCACAGCAATATGTTCCAAGTCAGTGGTTTATTCAGTAGCGCTCACTGAGCACACTCCTTTTGTTCTGCTTCCTGCAGTAATGGCTACTGATTTTAAAACTGCAACTAAAAACATGATGCAGAAGCAATCCAGTACTTAAAATTCATACCTTTTATCGTGGAAACATTTATAAGTGAAATGATAGAATGCTGATTATCTTTGACTCATAAAATGTGATCTTTGAGAAATATATAGACCATCTCTCCACACAGATGCATAGGTGTTTGTTCAATTTCAGTACACCTGTGTGTGTGTGTGTGTGTTTATATAATGAATAGTCAACATATCACTTGGTTGACATACAAAACATGCACCACAACATGTCAAACATTCATTATACAGTGCACACAACATATAGCATTCAGTACATCAGAAAAGGAAACACACTTCCTTTTCCATTGCACTACCCAATAACCTAACCACATTCAGCTGAAATTTTTCTGAATAGTGGAAATTTTACGGAAAGGCTTTTTTGTAATTCAGATGCATGTTAGGGTTAACGCGCATTACTAAGGCAGGCAGGAGGGTCTTCAGAAGCCCTTTAGATGGGATACTCACCACACCCAAGCACACACACACATGCACACTTTATCTGCAGTGTGCTATGGGACTTATTTCTCTATCTTTTAATTTAGAAGTGACTTTCTGATAAGTAACAGAACACAAATAAGTAAACAAGTAGAATCACTTCACTTTGCCAACTTATTTATAGAAACAAATTGCATGCAATTAGCACGGATTTCTAGGAAAAGGGGAAGAGAATGAAACAAGTGCTGTCTTATTACACTGCAGATGTTAGCATAATGCCCATGAAAGTGTTATCTACTAAGCTAAGATGTAATTGAGTGATTTTGTCTGTACAGCATATTTACCCTGGCTATACCAGACTGTAATATAATTTTCACATAGGCAAGTCTAAAATGTACTCACAAAGAACTGCAAAATGTCACTATGGGTGACGTTAATGAAGACAACTGTAGTTTTTTTTTTTTGGGGGGGGGGTTGCAGTGCAGTGTAAATACATGTTTGAGATCAAGAGAGAGTGAGCTTTATATGTCTTGGTATAAGATCAAAGGCTGAGTGTTGCTACAGCCATGGAAAGGCATTAGATACACCAGGAGACTAACCCTGGTGTCAGCTATGCTTAGAAAACATTGGTACTTCAGACTTTACAGGAAGAGAAATAAAATCTGCTGGAAGAGTTCATGCACAGTAGAGCACTGATATTAGGACAATACCTTTTCTGTTTTTTTTTCCCGGTCCCTATGCTAGCATACTGACACCTGCAAGGTCTTCATCATCACTTTATCTGTGTTACATTGAATCATTATACTGTGAGTTATACAAAGAAAAGGCAACGCCTTCTGCCCCCCCAAAACAGCATACTTACATATACCAACTCCAGTGAGGCATAACACTGGAGAGAAGTGAAAACAAAACTCCGGAGCACTTTGTGGTGCCCCACAAAACTAGTGGGCTATCTTGTGATATACAGTGATTTAAAAACAATGACAAAACATTGTTTACCGAAACTGCATCATCGGAGTATGGAATAACCTTTCCCATCTGTGATCCTCAGGATACTGCATTCATTGTCACATGAGACAAGAAGCAGTTATCTTCTCTCATATTACAAGACTTGGCAGTTGGTACTAGGCCTAGAATTCTCTTCTGTCCCAAGGAACCAGTACTGGACCAAGGTAAGTGTTTCAGTGTGAGCCTGTCTCAGTTAGAGAAGCCTGTTCTGCACTGCCTTCACTTATCTATGCTGCTGCAGTACTGAAGTCCCATCTTTCTCCCAGAGAAAGGTTAGACTGCATCTGTCACTCATTCCTTCCTGCTATTTCAGACTAGTTTGCTAGCAGTTTGGGCAACATTTATATCCCTGCTACTGACACTATTTTTAGAGATTTGTTGCAAGTTTCAAATTAGTTTTAAAAATGTTTTCATAGGAAAATTTGTGCAGTAAAAAAAAACCCTAACCAGTTTGCTGACTGCATGCACATCTGTGGTCTGTGTACTGCATGCACATCTGTGGTCTGTGTACTGCATGCACACCTAAGGGTGCAGAATTAAAGGTGTCTGATCCTTTGCCTCATCTCTGATGCCCAGAGTTCTCTGGGGCATGTAGTGCCTGTAGGTCCTACACCTACAATCACTGTGTGTGTGTGTGTGTGTGTGTGTGTGTGTGTGTGTGTGTGTGTGTGTGTGTGTGTGTGTGTGTGAGAGAGAGAGAGAGAAGCATTCTAGCAGAGACATGATACATTTATACTACAAACCTTGCATAGCAATGTGAAGGTGCTACCTTGCAAATTTACTCCTACAATTATGATACAAGTGGAAGAGGGTGATGTATTGCTTGGTAACTGGCAGACGGGGAAGAGACAGTTGAGGCAGGTGACTGCATGTAGACAGACTGAGCTCTGCTGTGAAAATGGAATGCATACAACTGATTAGAAGGTGGAAGTGGACTTCAGTGACAGGAACTGAGCAGAAGGTGGAAGTGGACTTAAGTGACAGGGCAGGACATTGTTCATTGCAGGTACCTCATACATGCTTTCTGGTTCTACATTTTTATGGCCTTTTTTCCAGTCTGTGCATCTAACAATTTCAGAATGTTTCTCCTTTTCATCTTTCTGTGCAGGAGTTTCGGGACCTTCAAAGGGGTAGTTGTGATCTTAACTAATAGAGCTTTAGTGAAAAGTAAGAGATGATGGTCTCTGGTAACGACACGCTGGATGCAGAAGTACAAGAACTGCTGTCTTAATGTGAGCCCCTAAAGCAACAGACTCAATCTGCTGCCTCTTTATGAGAAACAATGCTGCATCAATGCACACTATAAAAATATCCTCCTGCACCAAGCTTTACATCAGACCTCTTAAATACAATTAATTTCAAGCACTGACCATATGAAATAAAATACTTATTAAAACATGAAAATATTATATAAGTAGATGTTGAATTCGTGGCTGTAAAGGTTCAGTAGTCATTTTGCATTTTTTTAACATAGATTAGAAAGGGCAGTTATGGCAAAATATGCAACAGTAAATACAATCATTTCACATGTTTTACCACAACTTCAGGACAATATTATTGCACTTTGGAAAGGTGTGGTCAGTTGGTCAAGTCCTTTGATTATTAGAGTACATTACTGGACTAGCATACTGCTGTGAAACCTTGCTAATGCCTTGTTGCACTCCCCCTCCTTGCCTGATTGTCCCATTCTGTCTTTTCTGATATATACACTCCCTTGCTGTCTATGAGACATCTTCAGGGCCCTCCCTCCCATGGTCTCTCCACTGTTGTTGTATTTCATAAGGTATGGACTCCAAAACTGTGGGCAGTGCTACAGGTTTGGCTTTTTCAGGAGCATGTCCAGGGGTACAGGCAGTGTCTACTTCTTCATCCTTTTGTCAGATTCTCTCTCAGTACAACCTGTGTTCTGCTTGCCATATATTGAATACAGACCCTGTCATGTTTACTGCATACTAAAAACAGCCTTTGTAATATTTTCCATATACGAAACACAAATCCTCATTTTTTAGTTGTTTACATACTGAGTTCAACACCAAATATATTTTCCACAAAGTGCTACTCTTATGCTCTTTGACACTGCTGAGGGAAGTTATTGAATTTGCCCTACTTGCCATGTACTGAATACAACTGTTATCCTCTTTGCCGTATACTAAGTATAGCCGCTGTCCCATTTGTCACATGCTTGTACAGTTATTGCCCTGTTTTCCACATATTCAGTACAACCCCTGTCCCATTTTTGAGAGTGAGTCAAGGGATCACAGGCACGGTGACACTACAGTGGGAAAATAGCAAGGGGGGGGGGGCAGGACAGTTAGGAAGAGGAAGGTGTTCATGTAAAGGTAGATGAGTAGGTTGGGGAAGATGATAAAAAGCCACAGACAAGATCACTTTTTAACAGCAGAGCAGGACAGAGCAAAACAAAGACCAGGACATGAGCATTAACAGGAAGCCAAACACATGGAACAGGACACAGCAGACCACAGAGGGTTGTGGGCCAGAACTTACACATGGAGCAAGACAAAGCAGACCACAGAGGGTTGTAGGCCAGAATGTACATGTGGAGCAGGATAAAACAGACCACAGAGGGTTGTAGGCCAGAACTTACACATTGAGCAGGACAAAGCAGACCACAGAGGGTTGTAGGCCAGAACTTACACATGGAGCAGGGCAAAGCAGACCACAGAGCATTTTAGGCCAGAACTTACAAATGGAACAGGACACAGCAGACCACAGAGGGATGTAGGCCAGAACTTACACATGGAGCAAGACAAAGCAGACCACAGAGGGTTGTAGGCCAGAACTTACACATGGAACAGGATAAATCGGACCACAGAGCATTGTAGGGCAGAACTTGCACATTGAGCAGGACAAAGCAGACCACAGAGGGTTGTAGGCCAGAACTTACACATGGAACAAGCAGGATTCTTTGTGTTGGAGGTTTTTTAGTATTGTTCAGGTAACTCCTAGAGTTATTTGGGGAGCTTTGGGTTGTTAGCTTGCCTACTTTAGTTAGTAAGCATTTTTCCCCAGTTTGGGGATTGGTAGACTGACTATGTTTGGGTATGGCAGTATGGTTTTGGCTTGTTTAACAGTGAACATAGTGAATTATGTAGTTGGCCTTGTCTATTAGTTAATGTAGGAGTTACTGCTTAAGTGCTTCGAAGACCTAGGGGTTTTTATAGTATATTAGTATGAAAGGTGGTAGCATTTATTAATTAGATGAATCGTATAGCTGATTTCTTAACTTGAGGTAACAATGTGATGAGGTTTCGATGTCATGACACAGTATGCATGGTTCTCAGCTGCTGAAGGATTGTGGTTATATGATTGCCTTGTTTTGAACAACATGATAAAAGATGAAGGCGATATGGAAATGGGGCTGCATGGCAGACCCTGTTTTTTGACCTTTGCATTACTTTCACCCATTTTAAGGTTAAATTGTGTGTCTTGAAGCCTAGTAGGGCTGGAGATTTCGAGGGTTGATGTGTGGAATAGCACTGATGTAAGTATATTTTAACAAAATTATAAGTGTATTAACCAAACCAGTGGCATTTTTAAGCCTTAGTTTCCTTTGCGTAAGGGCTTGGGCCCAGTAGGGCTGCAGAATTTGGGGTGTTGCTGTGTACAACAATGCTGATGTTATCATGTTTGAACCTGGTTATCAGTGTATACTGCCATGTAACTGTTGCATTTTGGACCTTACCAGACCTTTGCTTGCTTGCTCAATGGCTTGGTCTAGTACGGCTGTAGGATAGTGTGGGTTGCTGTGTGCAGTAATGTGGATATAATCACATTTTAATAAAGTCATAAGTGAATGGTGTTAACTAAATGTTTGGCATCTTGGGTCTTGGCAGATTTTAGCATGCTTGTTCTATGGCTTGGGCCCAGCAGAGTCAATACATTTCGGGGATTGCTGCATACAATAATGCTGATATGAGCATGTGTTCAAGAAACTTATGTTTGGATAGAGTGTTAAGCAAATCTGGGTTAATTTGAGTTTTGGCAGGCCTTACTATGGGTTAATTTGAGTCCTGGCAGTCCTCTCACTTGTTAGTTCATTTGGGATTGCTGTGTAAGTTATGTAAAAAAAAGCATATTGTATCTATAGCTAGCTAGCTAGATAGATAGAGAGTGTAGTGAGAGACAGAGACCCTGCTAGTTACAGTCATCCTTGTTCAGGCTATAACGTCCTTGGTCATCGAGTAAGGCAGGTTAAAAGGTCTCAAGCTCAGTAGGGCTGGTGGATGATGGGTAGCTGCTGACACAAACAATTTTAACAAGGAAGTAAGTACATAAATGTATCAAGTCCAATTGTGTACGTTGTTGCTCATGGCTCATGACTAGGTTGTGTGAAAGGGGTAGTATATTTAGGGCACAGTTTAGCCGGTCTATGATGGAGATTGCTGTGTGCAATAATGTTGACATAAGACCTTTTATAGAGTACAAATGTTGACACAGATTTCATTTTATCAGGGTGCAAGAAGATGAGAGCTGGACATAAATTTGAATGTATTTCTAGCCTCTGGTCAGGTCTTTC
Organism: Protopterus annectens; assembly: GCF_019279795.1. NCBI lineage: Eukaryota > Metazoa > Chordata > Ceratodontiformes > Protopteridae > Protopterus > Protopterus annectens. The sequence continues at coordinate 118,158,311 of NC_056739.1, forward strand.
CTTCTTACTTAATGGTAAATGGGGAATAGTGTCTCAGGCTCAGCAAAGCTGGGGGGTTTGTGTGTGTGTATAATAATCCAAGGAACTTGATTCAATGATGTTACAAGTACATTAACCATTATTTAAAATCTAGTTAGTTGTGCTTGTACATCCTTTACCACTGGTTCAATGGTGAAAAGTTGACTCGGCAGAGTAGGGCTGAGGGGATCTATGGACCTTGCATTGATTCAGTGGACCTTACGTCACAACTTATTGTGTGAAGACAAGAGTATGGAGAATGTTTTGATCTAAAGAGCATCCATGCACTTGGGTTTACATTAAAGATGCTGGAAGTAATTGGTGGGATGCCATATATAATAAAATAATTTATATATATAAAAAAAAGTTACTGTTAACCATAGGACAATGAAAGTTTCATCCACACCGAGAAGGGTAATGGTCTGAGTTAAGCAGTCAAATAGCTGATTGAAAGCTGGTTACGGTAGGCGAGTGATAGTGAAGGAGGGAGCGAACAGGGGTTAGAGCGGCAAGAGAATTGTGTCTAATGTTATTCTTGCTTCAAAAGGGATCGCACAGCAGCATGGCCAGAGAATTTGAGGGATGTCTACAGGAATTACTTAGCATGAAGGGAAGATGGTGACTAGACAGGATTTGTCCACCAATAGAAACAGCAGTGGGCCTGACAGAAGCAGTGGAGCCAGCCGTAACAAGGATAACAGAGACAGTGGGAACTGGTACAGACAAAGTGCAGTCTCAATGGGGTGAATGGCAGAGGAAAGTACCTTCAAGATTTTGGGACATGGAGGTTATAAACCCTCTACAACCATCTTCCCTCTATCCACTGGAATAAGCTACCTTTAACAATCAGATCTATTACACAGCGTCTCCCATTTAAAATCACCCTAAAAGTCCACTTTACAAATACCTGGACTTGCTCCTGTACACAACTACCATGAACTTAATCACATGACCCTCTTTGCATACATCCCCTTCTCAATTTGTATGTAATTCTCGCTAACTCTAACTCCTAATACCTTTTCCACTCAATTTCTCTACTACGCATATTTACCTCTCTCCCTTCTTTTCTGACTTAGCTTACTCCCCTTTCTCAGATTTCACTTGATTCTAACTACCACTACTCTCTTATTTACAAATTGAAAAAAAAAATCACTAATTTTCCCTCTTTTATCCATAGCCATACTTTTTCTATCCTCTGCTCTCTCTATCAACTTCCCCTCCGCTTCTGATTTCTCATGTACATACTTTTGTCTGTAAGAACTAAGATTTGATATACAGTACCTCTATACTCTTTTCTTAAACTCTGAGTTAATTGTCATTACTTCCCGTCTATATGGTGAAGTCCTTATGTATTGGAGATATATGAAAGTCCTTATGTATTGGAGATATATGAAAGTCCTTATGTATTGGACATATATGAAAGACTTTAACATTTGATTTTGTTGCCTTTTTTGTAAATAACAGCTTTAAACTCTCATGTTGCAATTGTGACTCCAAGCAATATAATGCATGTTTATATTACCTCATGCATACTGTATCGTTTGTAAACATTTTTATGGTGCATGTAATACTTTGTGGAGCTTTTCTCCCCAGGCCTCTGCTGAAAAAGGGCGCAAGCTCAGTCAGACATTCCCGGTCAACAAATGTCAAATAAAATAAAATAAATAACAGTTGAATGCTCGATGAATGATGTTGTTAATGCTGAAATTAGGGAGGGTGTAATGTGTACAAAGGTGACCAAAAGTAGGAGGGACAAGAAAGGCAAGCATAAAGGACACATAAATAAAATGGTAGATCTGAGCAGCACATGGAGTGAAGAGGAGGCTGAAGCAAAGGAGGCTGGGAAATAATAGAGAATACAGGGAACCAGGATGGAACAGACCTCAGGGAGGAACCACCAAGGGGCAGGAAGAGGTGGAAATGAAGGAGAATTGAGGAAATGTTGGACATGTTAAAAACACGGAAAAGAGGTCATATCTGCCTCTATCAATTAGAACCACTCAAAATCCCGCCGACTTCAACATTTCCATTCATAACCCCCTTTCCTTATGCTGGAAGTGTACTTGCACCAAACCTCCCTAGAATAAGTATGACACCCTATCTCCTGTCAATACTGTCTTTGTGTGGGATAGTACTTCTGTAGACAGAGATTATAGACACAGTAACTATGTAGATCCTTACTTTAAGTTGATTGTTAAGATTGTACTATTGTCTAGAAATTACTTTTGTTCACTCGTAGAATTTTCATGTATATATTTATTCTTTGTAATTTCTTTGTAATTTAAATTTTTAAATCAAATTGTTAATTAGCCACACCCCTAACAACACTGTTTAGTCTCAGCCACACCCCTAACAACACTGTTCAATCTCAGCCTCCATACAGGTTTTGTACCAAGTGAATGGAGAAAAGCTACAGTCATTCCCCTGCATAAGGAAAGACCTTCTACAGACCCAGGCAATTACAGACCCACGTCTGATCAGCCTCATATGCAAAGCCATGGAAAGTCATATCATGGAAATAATCAGTCAGGACATAGGGACCCTCCAAACACTGGACCTTCTACAGACCCAGGCAATTACAGACCCACATGTCTGACCAGCCTCATATGCAAAGCCATGAAAGACATATCATGGAAGTAATCAGTCAGGACATAGGGAACCTCCAAACACTGGAACTGTCTCAATTTGGATTTGTTAAGGGCAGGTCATGCTTACTGAACCTGGTAGATTTTTTTGAAAAGGTCACCAAAGCCATGGATGAAGGCCAAATGGTACACATCACATACCTAAACCAGGCCAAAGCTTTTGACACAATTCCCATCAGGCATAATAGAAAAGCTAAATAAACCATGAATAACCCCCTCTGTCACCTGCTGAATTGCCAATTGGCTCAAAGATAGTACACAGATAATGACAATAGGGGAAGTTACCTCCACAAAGAGACCACCACCAGTGGAGTCTCCGAGGGTTCTGTGCTGGGACCTCTCCTGTTTGGCATCTACTTTTCAGATGTAAATGCCAATACCAAAGGGCTCTGGCTGACAAAGTTTGCAGAAGACTGCAACCTAGGAGCAGTCATTGAATCTCCAAATGACTTAGCCATGCTGCAAGAAGGCTTGTTTCAAATAAATAACTAGTGTCAAAATCATGGTCTGAAATTAAATGCCAACAATATATTATTGTATCCTTTGGGAAGTCATGTACCCCAGGAAACTACCACATTGACAGTACTCCCCTAAGAGTTGACCCAGTTGTTCAGGATTTGGGAACTTATGTGGACAAACCTAACTTTTGTCCAGTATGTGTCTATTGTTGTAAGAAAGTCCATCTATTTTGCACAGCTTATAAACAAAGGGATTGTGTCTATATTTAGGGATGTCATTGTCCCCCTTTACTGAGTCCACATCAGGCCAGTCATTGAATATAATGCTCCCTTTGGCATGTGTCTGTCCAGGTACATGCAAGAACTGGAATACCCACAGAGATACCTTAATAAAAGGATACAAGACCTAAACAAGTCCTACATGGATAGACTAAAAGTCCTGTCACTATACTTGGTATCCTACAGACTGCTAAGAGATGACCTGTGTCTGGCATACAAGACATCCTCCAATTAATTACCGATGGATTTACTGTACATCAGCAAGTCAAATAGCATCAGAAATGCTCAGTCTTTGGATCTAAACCTCTTCTGCAACATCAACAGAAAGGTTTGGAGGGACAGGTATATTTTGCAGAGGATACCCCTGCTGTGGAACAAACTCCACATTCACATGTAACCAGTCTATTTTCAAACACAACTTCAGTCTATGCATGGGTAACAGAAACTTTAACCCAGAACTGCCCCCTGTACTACTAACGGACAGGGTCATCTCCTAAATGCTTTATCCTATGCTTTGGTCCCCTCAAATTATGTATGGTATGATTCCAGTTATTTTTATTAGGGGTAATGTATAATTATCAACCATGGGATGATTAAGGCCCATCTATAACCAAATGGGATAGGTTATTTCAGGTCTATATTAGAACATCAAAGTATTACTACTTTGAATGTTCTAATATCAAACCCTTTGCATCAAATGCTGGAAAATAGCGAATCTGCAGAATATCGAATAATTTCCCAGGGAAAGTATTCGGTGGGCCATTTCTGCAGCTTCGCTATTTCCTTGACTGTGGAGCAAAGGTTACGGACCTGGTTAAGTTAAATGTGTGAACGAAAGTGAGTGTGCGATAGGGACCTTAGGGTTAGGGAGTGGGTAAGATGAGTGTGCCACAGGGACTTTAGGGTGAGGGAGCGGGTAAGGTGAGTGTGCGATAGGGACTTTAGGGTTAGGGAGCAGGTAAGGTGAGTGTGCGGTAGTTACTGACCTTAGGGTTAGGGTTGGGTTAAGGTAAGTGGATAGCTAGTAGTGTATGTATGGTTTAGTGTAGGGTTTTGTGAAGTGTATGTGTATGGATTATGTAATTTGGTGTGCTTGTGTTGTGTGTATGTTTGTTGGAACAGAAAATTTTTTCCCTGGTAAAAATTTTGCTGTTCTGAGTGTTCGATGTTATGGTGTTTCGAGTGAAATTGTTCGATATTAGAGCATTCAATATAGTATTACTTCAATGTTCTGATATAGACCCGTTATTTCAAGCACAAAAAGGAAAACTGGCTAGACTTAAAATGGCCCACAAGGGCAGCTAACCTAATGCTTACCTATCAGCCTATTTTTATTTTTTATTTAAGATTTGTTTACTTGGAAAGTCTGACTGGACACTGGTCCATTTTCAGCGGAGGCCCGGGGAGAAAAGCTCTAGTACAGTACAGTACAGTACAGTACAAAAGATACAATACGCTAAGATAAGAAGTGAGTATCACAGCAAGCAGGAGATTTATACAATTGAGCATACTAAGCAGGAATTAACAATTTTAAAATGTCTAAAAGAAAGTCAGTACATTAGAATATACAATTATGAAACTCTGAGACAACATTTTTTTTTTTGGTAGGGTATTTATCATTGGGTAGAATATAAGAGAATGGGAGGTAGAGAGCCACTGTTTTGATGTAAGTAGGATCCCAGCAACAGTGTTGTTATGGTTTAACCTGCTGGGTGGCACAAGCAAAGCCAGTTTGTTAAGTAGTGGGTTTTGAGAAGTTTTTTTAAATTGGGAAGTAGAGGTAACAGAAGTTAAGTGATATGGGAGTGAGTTCCAGGTTCTGGCAATACAGCAGGAAAAGAGAGATTTGCCAGCCTCATTTTTTGTGTTTAATGACCTTTATGTGGTTCTGGTTGCTAGATCTTAAGGTTCTGGAGGTTGTGTACGGGTGGGCTAAATGCTGAAGGGCAGGGGTTTTGTCAGGAAGGTAGTAGAGCTTGTGAGCTGTTGTGAGTTGGCTGTGGAGGAGGAGTTGTGGAAACCCAAGCCAGTCCAGTTGCTTGAGGGCTATACAATGATGGGTTCTATGAGTGGCATTGGTAGCAAACTTGGCAATCTTGTTGTAGCAAGATTGCAGCTTGGTTAGTTAAGATAGGGGAGGCATACAGAAGGATGGATAACAGACGGGTTCTTGCAATAGTGGCTTTGGTGTATTTAGTCATGAACTGTCGGTTCCTGTAAAGGAGACCTAGCTTTTTGTTGATCTTCTTGATTGTTTGGGCTATATGTATGTTGAATTTCAGATTATTGCCAATTTCTACGCCTAATAGCTTTGTGTGGGTAGTTGGGGTGATTTGTCTATTATCTTTAGATTGTATGATAAATTATTATTTAGTGGAGGAGATCGACCTGGGCTAAAGAGAGTGAGTTTGTTTTTTTTTGGGATTGAGTATAAGTTTGATGTTGGTGAACCAGGCTTTGGCTAGGGTAAAGTTATTTTGGGTGATGAACCTATGAGCCTATAATGAATACATGGCTGCAACCATTTCTTCCAAACAAGTGTGTTGCGTGATTTGTTAAACTATGTACGTGCGTGTTTTCATCCAAAGGCAATAGTAAGTTTTTTTTTTATTTGGAACTTTCTTCAAATATAGCATGCACAACCTTATAACAGTCAACACATTGAACCATACAAGGCTGTGATTATAATAACAAACAACATTCTAATCAATATGCTTGCATTAGTAACCATCTTTAAAGTAAGGTTTGAAATACGCATCTGTAAATACAAATATTTACGCAAAACACAATTTTGACAAACAAAAAGGAAAAACAAAATAAGATCAATCCATGTAGGCAGGTTAAACAAGTTAGAGCAAATTTGGATATATGTTACCAGAAATTGAGTAAAAAACACTAACTATTTTTAAGGATGGATTTTTACATCTTAATTCATCAGCTGAGGAAAAGATACATGGGCATTGCATAGGACTATGTTAGGTGAAGCTAATCCATCCCTTAAATGGTTTTAAACAGGAGTGAAATTGCAGTCCATATATGCCTGTATTTGCTTACTTGGTTTCTCCTTTAGGTAAGAACTAGCTCTGAACACGGTGCTAACAGATTCCAGCATTTTGACATCTGTGGTAGGCCTATAGTCTTCCAATGTCAAGTGATAGCTTTTTTTTTGCCAGTACCACCATAATAGATAGCAACTTCAGTAGAGAAAAATCTGGAGAAAACACAAACATAACTAGGTCTTTTTGCATCTTGGGGTGTAAGTCTCCTTCTATGGCTACCTGCTCCCAACGCCCCCCTCCAAAAATCTGTGAATTGTAGACAACCTCAGAGAATGTGTTCCCAGTCTGGGATTACAGTAGCTTTGTAACATTGCCAGCATTTTGGGTAACCAGGACTGGCCAAATTACTTTTTTTTTCAGTTGTCAGAAATGCAAGTACTTTAAAAGAGTTTCTTGTTATTCTCCCAAGCTGAACTTCAGGCAGAGTACATCTGGTAGCTTGGAAATAACGCTGCATTAGAGTTTTACAGGGGTTATAGTATGACCGCATCACAATCTGACATATTGTGGCAACACTCTGCTTTTTATCCATCCTCTTATTCTGGGCTGACTTAACAAGCTGAAAGAAAGTCTCTCCCAGCAGTAATCGAACCACTGAATGAGTAAAATACCGATGAGAGCATGGGAATGATCTGGAAGAAGGGGAACTTATGTGCAGCAGGGAGATGGTATTGCCCTGACAGCTCTTCCCAAGTCTTAAGCCTATCGTCTTGAAAGAAACGGAAAAGAAAAGTGAAACCCCTCTCATACTAGGACTTGGGGAGAAAAGATACATGTAGGGGAGAACATTTTGCATGAACAAAATACTGATAAATGAAAAAGGCAAGTAAGTTTCTCATATCTATTTTCCAAAGAGCTGCTATTGACCCTAAATAGAGAGCATTGAGGTACTTAGAGCATCCCAGTGTAGAAATGCCATTAAAGTACCCTGGTGCAATTGATATAAAAAGAAAATGATTTTATGAGAGAATACACCTTAGCAAATGATAATAGGGGGAAACATGTCCATGTCTATAGTTTCCACCAATAGTATCATCCATAGGGTTGGATAGGTAGGGATATAAAGTTCTACAATGGCCCTTAAAAGAGAAGCCTGTTGAACCCACATCAAAGTCAGAAAATGAAGACCTCTGTGGAATTGTGGTGCTTAATAAATGTCCAGCATACCTCTGGGATAGCAGGGGGACAAAAAAAAAACCTGCAGATTTGGTTATCTCACTTCCTCACAAACAGAGGAGGACATTGCATCAGGAGAGCCTGTATGAAATACAGAAGCCTGAGGTAAAGAACCATCTTAATAAGATGGAGCTTAACCTTAAAAGGGATATTCCAACCACCCCTTTCATTCAAAGCCTCTTGAATGATACAAGTCATACTGACAACATTCACATCCCTGGTCTCCATTGGTGAGAGAGTTAGAGTAACACTCAGATGGCAGAGGGCTGTGGATCTTGAATCATAGTGAAAAGAAATCCTATTTTCTCTAAAACTATGGAAATTTGGCATCAGAAGAAATGACATAGTATCATTTACCTTATAACCCGAAAAATCTCACCAGTTCTGAAGAATATCCCAACACTTTTGAAGAACAGCTGTGGAGTTTGTAAAAAAGAATAAGAGGTCATCAGTGAAAATAGCAATTCCCTCTTGTGAAACAAATGCCTTACCACTTGATGTCTCCCTATAACCTTTCTAAGGGCCATGGTTATTGACTCTGTTGTTGTTTGTCTTTTCGGCTTTTCCCGGTTAGGGGTCGCCACAGCGGACCTCCGGTCCGCTAATGATTGGCAGTCGATTTTTATGGTGCCGAGTTGCCAGCCTGATGCCCAGCCTTCAGCGAAGGCACGGCCATTTACGCATGTCTTTCGGAGGCCACTCGACCGCGGGGAGAACATGCAGACTCCACACAGAAGGCACTCCATGGCACACAAAAAAAAAGTTGTGGGGCCAAAGGGCACCCTTGTCTCCCCCCTTTCAAATTTTCAAAGTCTGGGAGATGAAGGAGGCCAGCTTAACCACTGTTGTAGCATTGTGGTATAACGTGCGTGCAGCCCAGCTTAACCACAGCTGTAGCATTGTGGTATAAAGTGCATACAGCCCAGCTTAACCACAGCTGTAGTATTGTGGTATAAAGTGCGTACAGCCCAGCTTAACCACAGCTGTAGCATTGTGGTATAAAGTGCATACAGCCCAGCTTAACCACAACTGTAGCATTGTGTTATAAAGTGCATACAGCCCAGCTTAACCACAGCTGTAACATTGTGGTATAAAGTGCGTACAGCCCAGCTTAACCACAGCTGTAACATTGTGGTATAAAGTCCGTACAGCCCAGCTTAACCACAGCTGTAGCATTGTGTTATAAAGTGCATACAGCCCAGCTTAACCACAGCTGTAGCATTGTGTTATAAAGTGCATACAGCCCAGCTTAACCACAGCTGTAACATTGTGGTATAAAGTGCGTACAGCCCAGCTTAACCACAGCTGTAACATTGTGGTATAAAGTGCGTACAGCCCAGCTTAACCACAGCTGTAGCATTGTGGTATAAAGTGCGTACAGCCCAGCTTAACCACAGCTGTAGCATTGTGGTATAAAGTGCGTACAGCCCAGCTTAACCACAGCTGTAACATTGTGGTATAAAGTGCATACAGCCCAGCTTAACCACAGCTGCAGTATTGTGGTATAAAGTGCGTACAGCCCAGCTTAACCACAGCTGTAGCATTGTGGGGTAAAGTGCGTACAACCATTAAAAGTTTCCTACAAAATAAAAGGCCTCTAACACTCTAAAAAGGTATGGCCACCTGACATTGTCATATCCTTCTCTGCATCTATTGTTAATAGAGCCAAGAGGAACCATGATGTGTAGCCCTTTGAAGCCATAATGCTAGCTGGTGTTAAAATACATGGCAGGTCCTTTGATAAACCTGACTTGATCTGAATTTATTAAAGATAGAAGAAAAGAACACACTCTGGTAGCCCATATTCCCATATAAATCTTATTGTCAACGTATAACAAAGATATGGACCTATTGTTGGAAGCTGAGGTTGGGTACTTATCTGGTTTAAGAACTGGCAAAAGGATAGGTGTCCTTCAACATGGTGGCAATGCTTCTCCTTTGGAGGCAGAAGAACATGCTTGCAATAATGGCCCTAATGCAGCTGAAGGAAGGACCGTATACAACTCCTAGGAAAACCATCTGGGACAGGAACATTATTTGTCTTTAATTTCTTTTAATGGAATGTAAATGTTCGACTTAGTTCATCCAAAATTTTCTCCGCTACATGTATCATTTCCCACCAAGTCCTGGTATGGGAGGTGTTTGACAACATCTTGGTTTGTTCCACAGTTAAACGTGCAGATGGCAAATCAAGAGTACTTAACACGCTTTCTGAGCCTGACATGGCTGAGGCAGCTCCGGTATTCAAGTAAAGGGGCATGGAGTGGGCTCATAGTTGTTCTAACAAGTCCAACTTAGACAAGGCCTGCTATGGATTACTTTCACAAGCCAGTGTAATAGAATAGTGGTGTTGGGCTCTGAATTTGTATCTCCTAGCTAACCTGGATGAAAGAAAAGGGGAAATCTCATAATTCAGCAAACCCAGTTTATTTATGGCATTTTTCATTTCTACATTTAAAATTTGCAGAATACACTTTTTAATAATGCACCAATTATGGACTGAACTACTGGCCTTCAGTTTGAGCCTCACTGGGAAAAGCTCTTTATGTTGTTTTTGAATAACGTCAAGATTCTGGTCCCAAGAGATCCATAGTGCAATGACCCATACTGGTATGGGGGTGTGGGCAAAGGTTTTAAAAGCATCCCAAAATATATGAGGGTCATTAGAGGAATCTTGATGGAACTTCAAAAATTCCTGCATGATTTCTTCTAATTTGGCTGAAAAATCAGGTCTCCTGGTGTAATAATGGAAGAGCCTCCAATGACTTGGCAGAGGGGCCATCTGCATGGAAAAATGGTAATAGAAGGTATCATGACCAAAGCAGGGGCACAGCACAATCTAAAAATCGTTGGCAGCATGTCCAGAAGATCAGTCTGTCAGTCCTGTTTGAGGTACCAAAGCAGAGGGAATGGTATGTGAAATGGGGTTGCAATGAATCTGCTAACAGACCCATATTAGTTAATGACAATTCTCTGGCCCATGATTTTAGATATTTAGTACATAAGCAGAAATATGTGGTGCAGACAGAGTGGAGGAATCCTTTGGATTTATTATAGAATTAAAATCCCCCATTAGAACCAAGGAACCCCTGACATTCCCTTGTATAAAATCTAGGAGTTTCTTTGCCGCAATGACTCCCATAGTGAGATGAAAATAAGCTGACACAAACATCAGAACTTTCCCCCAGAAATATACCACCACTCCAGCCACTTGCCCTTCTGGCATACTAAATGTTTGCAGGGACTGCAGCTCTCAAGTACCCCTGGGACTAAACAGGATCGCAACATCTCTCCTCTTGCCTGACAGTGTATACAGCCAACCACCACAGCATTGCCCCACATACACAGCTTGCTAAGTTCAGATTCAATGAGACGAGTTTCCTGCAAGGTGAAAACATCGGTCATATATGTCCTTACCTACATGCACAGATGTGCTCTTTTAACAGGTGAAGTAATGCCATTAACATTAACACTAAGGAGGTCTAACTTAAAAGTAACGAACGTCATTGAATATCACATATCATCCTGTCAAACAGTACCCCTTATTACACCACTGGAATAACATAATCTATATATCTGGGCAGCTGCGGTGGTGCAGCGGTTAGTGTTGCTGCCTCACAGCAAGAGGTTCTCTGGTTCGAGCCTCGGCTGAGGTGCCTGTGTGGAGTCTGCATGTCCTCCCTGTGGTCGTGTGGGTTTCCTCCTGGTGCTCCGGTTTCCTCCCACATCCCAAAGACATGCTGTAGGTGGATTGGACACTCTAAATTGACCCTAGGTGCGAGTGTGTGCCTTCTGTGGAAGGATGGGCGCCAGGCTGGCAACTCGACACCATAAAACTCCACTGCCAATCATGAGCAGACAGGTGATCCGCTGTGGCGAGCCCTAACCAGAAAAAGCTGAAAGAAGAAGATATATCTATATATCTATATATATATCTATATATATATCTATATATATATATCTATATATATATATCTATATATATATATATATATATATATATTTATATATATCTATATATATATCTATATATCTATATATATCTATATATAAGTTTACCACCACATAACCGAACACACGGCAGTCGAACCCAGCAATGATAGATTCCGATAACCAAATTTGTGCATGTCAAACGGTCGGAATGAAGCAAAACCACCAAATGCAACATTTTTGACCACTCTACATATAAAACGAGTGCTAACATGGGTCACAAAGGGAGCGCAGGTTTGCGAGACGATACAGTTGCGTTTGGCAATGTGCATATTTGCCGCACTCCTTTCGGTCATCAGTGCTCAACCATCCATCCGTCGGTTATACAGTGGTAACTCCTATATATATATATATATATATATATATATATATATATATATATATATATATATATATATCACTATAGCTGCCCCAGAACTGTACATACCATGGGAAAGACAAATCAGAAAATGTTACAAAATTATCAATATGTAAACACTGCATATAAATAAACAATAAAATGCAGATTACATAAACTAACAAGGATGCCAACAATCAAAACCCCCAATAAACACAATTAAGAAAGACCCATAGTGATTTAACTATATGTAAATATAGAAGAATGACCCCCAAGGCCACAAGGTATACTGAGCCTTTACAGTTCCCCACCATCTTCTTCAGTTTTGGTGGGAAACCCAGGCAACAAACATCAATGTGTAGCCAAAAAGGAAACACCTCATAGCATTCACTTAGGGGTGAAGAAGGTAAAAAATTATGCAAACTGGCAATAAAATACAATGCATAAATGCCATCTAAAAAGAAATAGCTAGAAACATTTTGGATATCTAAAAATCTGCATGCCTTAAATAATGTGTAACGGATCATAGAACTCAGGTCTTCAATATGTCCAAGGTGAATTCCACTGCCAAAGACTTCGCCCATTTAGGACCTAGTGATACACTATTTAGATCCGCTGCTGCTCAGTCGGCACACCCGGTTTGTGTCTTAAACAGAAAAGTGCTTCATTTAGTTGCAAAAAGTTATATGGGGCACCTTGATGGTGAATCCTTAAATGAGCAGGACAAAGAATAGAAGCCCTAATGCCTTTTTCTTTCAATACCCTCACCACTGGTGCAGTCATTGTCCCCTTTTTAATAGCACTTGCTTCAAGTAATCTTTGTCAAACCTGATTTTTTCCCCATGTACTGAATGCTACTCTTCTGCTGGGCAAGATCTCTTTTTGATCAAAAGGTAGGAACCACACAATAACTGACCTTGACCAATGCTCATGTTTTGGTGGAGGGGCCAGCAATCTATGTTCCTTCTCGATGTGCACCTTCTTATCTGAATCTAACCTGAGTGGTGGTCAGTATCTAGGCCTGCAGTAACAGTAGCATGTCTTTCTGCTGAACTCTTTCAGGAAGCTCTATAATCCTTACCTTTTTCTGCTACCCTCTGTTTTCTGAATCATACACTCTTAAACTACCAGTCTGTGTATAGTTTAGAAGATAGTCCACATGATATACTGCTTCCTCTAAATGCAGAAAGATGTCTTGAATTTTTTTTTCTAGAGCTGAGGTGTGTCCTACAACTTCCTGGACTACTGATTTGATGTCCTGAACTTGTCCCTACAGGGAAAGTGGAAAAGCAGCAGGGCAGGAAGGTGACCGATAGTAGCAGTGAAATGTGCCTTTTCCGAAGACGCATTTGATGAGTTAGATTGTCTATCAAGCGCACTGGCATCCTGGTTTACAGTATCCAGAGGTCTGCATCCCACTGATTCCACCATGATCAAAGCTCGAACTTCAGATGAGCTTTCCCCAATATTTTTCCAGGTTAACCTTTGGTTTGGGATTTCTTTGGAAGCACGTATACACACTAATTGTCTGAGGAATTAAATGTTTAGAGAAAGAGATGGCTGTGATTACTGTCAAAATTATGTTTGCCTTGTGGAGCTCATGGATTTAGCTACTCAAATTAACATGAGCAGAGCCAGAAGCCCCAGGCAATGAGATTTTGAGTGTAACTTTTATCCTGTGTTTCACATGTAGGGAAAATACAGTTCTGTGAGGCTAACCATTATAGTATGTGAATGACTCCATTTCTGTCTGTCCAGTAAATCGTAAATAAGCAAGTATTAGCCTTTGTAAAAGAGTAAACCTTCAAGCTCAGATTCCCCAGCAGTAATTAACACCCTCTTTAAAATGTCTGTTATTGGCTGATCTAAGGTGTCACTCAAAAACTGGAAGAAACTTTGAATTCTAAAGTACACCAAGGGAAGTTCTCTTGTTCTGAAATGAAGCAAATTTTTTTCCCATGAATGAATGAATGGATGAAGAAATGGCATTTAGACCTCCAGTCCTGGTTCACTTAACAGTTTGCAAGTCAGACCAATCTCTACCACTATTTTTTGTTTATTCATTTATTCATTCATTCATTCATTCATTCATTCATTATTTTGTTTTTTCAGGATAGTACACTGATCTCAGTGGACAATTTTCAAATGTATGCTGGGGTATGCAACCACAAAAAAGAATATAAGAAATACGCAGAATTGAGAACAATGACACCAACAATTCCAACAGGTATATATGTAAACAAAATATGTACCACAAAATGGCAGAAATATACATAATTGCAAATATGTACAAGAAATAAAACACCAGTAGGTGGTTATCATTGATATAGGTTACTGATGATTGGTTTTGAGGATTCACTAAGGATAAGATATGTATAGATGGCTTCACTGACCTGCATGCACCATTAAAAATGTAAAGTGAAAGTAAAAACTCAAGGGCATTCCGAAACCATGTAGCTGAAACACTGGTATGTCCTTAAGAGGTTGTTTGTATATTTATCCCATGTGTCTTCACTACAGGAGGTTTAAGGTATTACACAATAAAGATTCAAATTTGCTGGGATTTTCTTGCTGAGAGGTGGATGGAGTAATACAAATAAGATGCTTCCCTCAAAAACATGCAGCACAATACAATGCATGCATGTATGTGGGTGGTACCAGACTTGCACCACGTGCACAGTACCAGATGTGTTTTATGCTGTTGTGGATAGCTGTACAGTAACACAACTGAGTCATTTCTGTTAACAGCATTTGATCTAACATTGGAATCTTAAGGCTGTAGAATCATCTCTTCATCTAAAATACAGCCATGCTACTGTTCATTTACAAGTGCCCTGGCAGTAACACAGCTGAAAACCTGATAAACAAGAAAAAAAGAGAGATGGAATTCTTACTGAACAGGCAGAAACTAAGTCAGGCATTGACTCATATAGTGAGAGTACCTCAAAAGACTGTATTATGACATGCACACTGTTTCTGTCTTTTCAGTAAGTCATGATATTTGGCTATGAGAGCGTGGTATGCATACAAAGACTGGAGGAGGCACCAGACAGCAAATCCTATATGATCGATGCAGCAAAATCACCCATAACTTTAGACTGAAAAAGTAGGTTGTAATCCTATGTAAAGATGTGTGAAGCAGACCTAGTCACAGACTCAAAATATGCAACACTGCAATACCTCTCATTCCAGTATACAGAGGTGGAGTGGAATGCCTTCTGCTAACAAAAGCTCACCATAACACTAGATGATGGATGCTAGGTGGTTCAGCTCACTCATAACAAAATGTAATGCACTTCCAACAAGACCTCTTAAGTTTTCTCCAGCCTGGGGCATGCTCTGTCCTCATTATAAAAGCTAGTGCTCATGACTTTCCTTAGAATTATGACACTGATGCTGAATGTAGTGTGGTGTCTGTTCATCACAGCGGGCTGCAAACTAGAAACCATGAATACAAGTCTAACAACCTAAGTTCCTCCTTAAGTAGCTTGGATTATGTTAACATTCTACTGAAAATGGCTTTTGTAGAAATGAGGGAGACAAGTAAGTGATTAGACTTTCTAATGTTCCTAGCCATGAAGATGTAAGGATTCATAGGGTGCACCAAATATCTGGATTTTGAGGGTTAGAGTACAAATCAGAAAGATGGATCTTATGAGTTAGGGCAATGCAAGTAATAAAACTCTAATGTATAATGAAATGCTTTGTAGACATGCAAACTATGTTCTTATGAAAAACAAAGTAAAAGAAGAAGATCACATCAAGGTTTGTACCTTTGAAATCCTGAAAACAAAAGAAGCTGCAAAAAAATGAAACAATCCTCTTTAAAAATACATCACATAGCTGATTGAACTGACTTGCGTGGAAATATTCTCATTTTTCCAGTATAGATTTCAATCCCAAAGAAAGAAACCGCGCTCTCATGGGAAGTCCAAAATGTGGAACTACTTTAAGAAACAGTTTGAAAGGAGGATAGGTTTATCATGTGGGAGATAAGGTAAAAGTGCATAAGAATGAACCTTAATGAAATAATTCAAAAGTCCCAGAGCTGACTGAAAATAATAATAATCAATAAATGTAGGCAGGTCAACCTAAGGTGGGAGAAGGTTTTACTGTTATAAAAAAACGTACTTTCAGATATATAGAAGGATTTCTAGTGCGTCTTTCTAGCCTTTTGAGATTCAGAACATTAACCTCCATGCTGCAAGATGGAGACTGCTAGGAGAATGCTGCAGGACCCCCACTGCTGCTACAGAAGAGGAGGTTTTTTGAGTGACAGTCATAGAAGATGGATGACAGTCTGACAGAGAAAGGACAGCCATGACTGCTTTGGCCAAAACCAAGCTATTAGGATGAGACAAAACCTTTCCTTTCTTGACTTCAACAGATCTCTTTGAATCCTTCCTGCCAGCTTGAAAGCTTCTGCATTTTTGTCTAGAAGTTTGGAAGTTACACATTACAGTGGGAGGCAAAGGCATTCATCTGTTGGATTATCCACATGGAGTAAAAACAGAGGAACACTGAAGGGTCGAAGTGGGGCATGTTTTATATGACTCAACCTGGCTTTTAGGACATTATGTTCCCTTTGTAGATGTACTACTTTCAATCAGACACTGAGAGACAGCAGTACTGTTCCCAATTCAATGTCCACTCTTTTAAAAAGATACCTTGTTTGGTCTTGCTTGCTTGTATACCACATTATTGTGGTGTGTCATCTAACCACCTCCAGAATGCTTTGGGTAAGGCAATTCTTGAAAGTTGGAATGCTCAGCTTGACTAGTTACATTGAAATTGATATGCAGTTTAGTGTAGAAGGAGAAACAGATTCCATGGACTGATGAAGACTCTAAACAAGTGTTTCCATTCCATTACTGATGGATTTGGTATCAGGACCTCATATGTGAACATGGAAGAAAAAGAGATGCTCTGTGTAAGCATGAGCTGCAGACACCCATCACTCCAGCCTTTTGAGTACAGAAATAATCAGTTATAGCCAAAGGGCTTTTGAACTGGTGTCACAAATTCCTTACATAATGTAGAATTTGTCTTGCATGCTGGCATCCTGAAGCTATATAATGTTGGGGACCCATTCAAAAGACCAAAAAAGAAAAGACAATTGTTTCTAATTTAGTTCAGTGGGGAAATGCCCCCAATACAGGGACAAGTATCTCTTAAGAAAGAACTGTGGATGTGTGCCTGGAAAGAGGATCAGATTCCAGAAAAACTCTGGTGGTGACATTAGGCTACAATATAATATTGCTTTTGTGTGTGTATGTACGTGTGTGTGTATTTTGTTTTGTTTTTTTGCAAAAATACATTGTTAGATATTTTATGGGAAGTAATAGGCTAGCTGCAAGGCATCTGGATCTGTATTTTTCAGTGCTACCTCACTTCCTTTTTTATGTGGCAGGAGGTTCAAGTGTCACTATAGTTAGTCCTGTGGACTGGTATTAAGCGAATAGGTAAGTTGTGTTAAAGCAGATTTGCAACATATTTACTGCAATATTCAAAATAATTGCTAATACTTTAATCTCTTTAAATTGTCATATATAAATATACAGTTTTGTATCAAATCACGTGTCTTTTAAATCTATTAAAATAAAGTAGCTTGATTAAAACATATTCATAAATATATTTGTATCATTAACATATTATATGTGCACTATCCTGAAAAAAGAAAACAGTGTCATTTCAACTGTTAGATGAGCAAGCACAGTCATTTAGATATGAGATGAACTTTCAATGATTTTATCATTTACATGCATAACGTCATATCCTGCGCCAAAGTCATGCCTTCATTACCCCCCTTGTATAGTAATGCTAGAAATAAACAATATTAGGTAAAAGAAGGATGATTCCAAGATGGCGGTTGTCTAGGGAGTACCCTATATTAGTCGCTCCTCATATGTCAGCGCTTATCTCTAATTTTTAAAATAGTAGATAAAGGTGTTTTCTACAGAAGTTTGCTCAGAAAGATAACCGGAAAGCTAACGCTAAAACTTGGACTCTTTATTGTAAAAAATAAAGAGAATTTTAAACATTAAAAGAAACGATCTTCATTTGGCCTTCAAATCACAAGCCACGTGCATATAACGGACTTTCTCAGTGATCCTGTTCCCGCGAAGACAAATCTGCTTAGGTATGGCTGGTAACTCCGATAACATGGAGACTCAGGCCACAAAGGCTAAATTTTCCTCACTGCTTTTGCCTGATAAAGATACAGGCTCAAAAAGACTTAGAACAAATAAACAAGGCGTCGAAAATTCAAAAATAAGCGCCAAAGAAAAAAATGAATCAAACTTTCACCTTGAAGAGCTAAAACAAGCCTTAGAACCTATACATACTGCCGTTAAAAGCTTTGCTGACCAACTCACTGACTTTGGTAAATCCCTAAATCACATAACCGAAAGGTTAGATAGTTTGGAAGGGAAGAATCACACTAATGAAATTCAAATTGAAACTTTAAAAAAAGATTTATGTACCAAAGATGCTCTCATAACTGAAATCCAAGACAAACTGTTAGACCTCGAGGCTAGAAGTCGAAATAACATAATAATAAGAGGATTGCCAGAATCCTATGATAGCCACGATTTACTAAAACTGTTAAACAGATTTTCTTAGCACTTCTAAATCTAGATGGCAAGTCTGAGAGTCTAGTTCTAGAGAGAGCACATAGAGCCTTGCGATCTCGTCAAGATGCCTCGATGCCTAGGATTATATACACTAAAATCCTGAATTTTCAAGATGCACAGAGAATACTGGCAGCAGCCAAAAAACAAAAACAATTTATGTGGAATCAGCATAGACTGTCATTTTCACAAGATTTACCTTCACTGATTAAAGCAAACAGACAAAAACTAGCACCCTACTGTTCTGATTTAATTAAAAGAAATATTAGGTTCCAGATGCGTTATCCAAACACGCTATCCTTCACATATAATGATAGGAGGTATCAAGTAAGTACTTTGCAAGAAGCTAAAGATATCTTTATAAAATTGTTTAAAGAAGTGCCTACTGGAATAGTTACCGCTAAATAATATTCCATCCATTTGATTATTTTAGACACCTACACTTTAAGCAACCTATTATTCGCTAGTGTTGCGTGGTCATGGCCTCAAATGTTTTAAATAAGACTCTTTTTAAAACTACGAACAAAGAACAAAGAGTTTTTTTTTTTTTTTTTTAAACTGTGTCCTTTGGCTCTTTTTTTTCTTTGTACATTTTAGAATACTGACATTTTGCTTAAAGGACTGTTGTCAAATTCTATGGAATCTTGATAAACGTTCATGACTGAGCCGTACTTTATTCTTCTATACATCAGTCTAATACAAGCGTTGTGGAGGTTGGCGAGACAAAATGTTTTTTCTTTTTTCTCTTTTTATTTTTTCTCTATTGACTCTGAATTTGTATTTACATTATAGGTCTCACTCATAAGACAGTTAGATTCCTTTTGTCCGGAAGCTATATATACCCTAAGGAATCTTTTTTTTTTTTTTTTTTTTTTTTTTTGCTACACCAGAGAAAAAGAAAGAGACAAATACCAAAGATGGGTTCTTGGGATTTGTTGTTCGAACGGTAATTTTTGATACCATTCGCACAACCGGGAATATGTAAGAACATTATTTGCTCTCTAATAGTCTTTCGGCTTAATCTAACTGGTGAGACAGGCATATATATTTTTGAGTTGTTTGTTCAAGATATTTCGTTGATATATGCCGAATGATAAAGGCATAGTGCAGATAGGACATCATCACACAGTTTTTGAAGCGCTGTGTTCACGGAAGCGTTGCCATGTTTTTTCTGCGAATAATTACAGCATCAAACATCTGCTGTGACTTTTTTCTTCCAAGAATGTAGCTACAACAAAAATATCTATTGTGGGACTACATTTCATGATATATTTTATTGTAATAACATTACTGTGCCTTTTGGTTACTGTATTTGATCAGATGGGTTATATAACATAATTGTAAATTCTTTATTTGAACTCTTGACAGTTTCTTAAGGAAGGCGAGCTTATAGATGAGTTAACCTTTGTTTAAATAATCTATGCATAGTTTTTCAATGTGTATAATATGATACAGTAAATATGTAATATAAGATATGTTAAACACTCATATAATTCATTAAGATACATGCGATGTATGTTGAACTTAAAAGCTTATTTATTTAATTACTTATTAAACTCAACATTTTAGCAATTTCATTAGCTACTACATATAACACCTGCTCTTTAGCAAAGCGTTAATAAAATATTTAATTCTTCATAGACTATATAGGAGTAGTGTAATATTAGTATTACAGGCCCTGATTATGATTGTCGACTTGTTTTCAGTATTTTTGTATATATGTATAGTTTGTTTATACATACTGTTAGTCCTTTTTAGGACTTTATTTAGATTTAATCTAGTTAGTTTGTTCATTTTGTTAACCAATAACAGACATTTAATTCAACTGTATATTTCTTCTCTAATAAGGGGTGGGTGGGTAGGCACCGGGTTGATTGGGAAGAAATATGGAGTGCTAAATATAATAATATTTTGAGATGCTTAAATAGTAGGTGGATATATTATAACAAGACTTTGATTTCAATCTTTCTGCAATACATTGTTAATATTAATTACCCATTACTTATTTGGTTACTTTTAGATATCCAGTATAATGACTTTGTGTATTGATTCATGGAATGTAAGAGGGATACATAACAAAGATAAGAGATCCCTACTTTTTCATCTGGTTTATAAATCTCAAAATAATATTTGCTTTCTACAAGAAACTCATTTATCCAGGGAAGATTGGGATAAAGAAAATAAAAAGAAATGGGTCAAGAAAATAATAGCTGCTGGTAATAGTTCTAACTCAAGGGGGGTGGCTATTGTAATCAAAAACAATTTTCAAGGCTCCATTTTAGATGAGAATTATGATATAAATGGAAGATGGTGCTACTTTACCTCTCATCTTCAGGATTTAGATAAACCACTTGTTTTTAATCTTTATGGTCCCTGTAACAATCAACACATTTTTTCTTACAGATATATAACATTTTATCCTCTTTTAAAGACCATTATATTATTGTGGGAGGAGACTGGAATGCTATTATTAACCCTGATACTGACCGTACTAGTAGATCGCTCTCATATAATCTCCAAGCATCTATAGCTCTGGAAGAATTGATGTTAGATTTGAATCTTATAGACCCTTTCTCCTGTGCAAGTTGTATTGATAGAAAATATATATATCGCATTACTATTCTAAATGTTATAATTCATGGTCAAGATTGGACTTTTTCCTTATTTCCAACTCTCTCTCACAATTGAAAATTGATTATTCCATAGAACCTAGATTCTTTTCAGACCATTCTAGAATATCCCTTAGACTTGATTTGGATCTCAATATACCACACAGACATACATATAATAATTGGACGCTAAATAATAATCTCCTCTTAAATTCTGACATTCATAAATTAATTACTGACATTATTAGGGAAGCTTATTTCAATCTGGACAAAACGAATATTCCATATGATATACAATGGGCGTCTTGTAAAGCAAACCTTAGAGGCATGCTAATTAATAAGGCTTCATTTCTTAAAAAACAATATAGAAATAAAGAATCTTTACTAAAACTAAAAATTCAAACTTTGGAAAGTCAATACAGACTAAATGCTAACCCCACTTCTTACCAACAATTGTTAGATTCCCAGAAAGAATTATGTTTACTACACCAACATAATCTCTATAGTTGAACAAAGACTTTTAGCTATCCATTCTGAATGGGCACAAGTTCCCTCCAGAGTTTTAGCGAGAATAATTAAAAATAACCAAACTCTTCCCAAAATACCACCCATACAATACAAAAATAGGTTATTTAATACTGATTTGGAAATCTTGCAACTCTTCATGTCTTTGTTTTCAGATTTATACTCTAAAGGAAACGCTCCTTTGAATAAGCAACATATGGACAGTTTTTTAACTTCTATTAAATTCCCTAAACTGAGTGAACAACAAAGGAATATACTTTCGGCACCATTAAGTTTGCAAGAGGTGTCATTAGCTATTGACAGATTAAAATCTAGTAAATCCCCAGGCCCAGATGGTTTTACATCTGAATTTTTTAAAACTCATAAAACTGCTCTTATACCTTTTCTTCTCAAAACCTTTAACTACATAAGAATTAATGGTATTTCAGATCTACATTGGAATACCTCAAAAACCATCCTAATTTTGAAAAATAACAAAGATAAATCGGATCCTGATAATTATAGGCCGATTTCCTTAATTAACACTGATATAAAAATTTTAGCCTCTTTACTTGCAAACAGACTTAAAAAGGTCTTACCATCTTTAATTTCTTCTGACCAAGCAGGTTTTATGTCTCATAGACATGTATGGGATAATACTTTGACACTAGAATCTCTCATACAATTCACTAAAACAGATAAGAATCCATTATATGCTCTAATTTATGATGTCAAGGCTTTTGACAGAGTTGTATGGGATTTCCTTTTCAAACTATGGCCTGTTTTCATATACCCAACACTTATATAGATTTGATTAAAATCCTGTATAAGGATTCCTTTACTTTCCTATACATTAACAGAAATATATCCAAACCTATAAAGATCTCAAATGGTACAAGGCAAGGATGTCCTCTATCCCCTTTTCTTTTTAATTTGTATATGGAACCGTTGCTTCTGTACATAACACAAAACACCTCTCACAGGATACCCAGGATTTATAACACCAATGTATATTTTTCTGCTTTTATGGATGATCTGGTAATATACTTCCAAACACCGGTACAGATCTGGTTAAATTGATTAACTCTCTTACCATATATTCTCAAATTTCTGGATATAAGATTAACTCACAAAAAACACATATTTTTCCTATAAACCCACAAGCCCATAAATCATATTTATTCCCAGACTATTCTTTCCAAATTACACATGCCATCAAATATTTGGGGATTCAAGTTCAACATAATGGTCTTTCCACATTTCAGAATAATTTGAATAACATCTGGTCATTAATAATGTTAGATTTAAATAGATGGAAATTATTAAATTTATCACTTTTATCTAAAGTGGCGATAGTTAAAATGAATATACTTCCCAGAGTCTTATTTCAATTCAATTCCTCAGACCAATTAATCCCTAAATCTTTATTTTCCAAAATTAATAAAGAATTAGCCAGATTTATTTGGTTTCCCAAATCTGTTAGGATTTCATACACCAAGCTAATCTCTCCTAAAAATAAAGGTGGCCTAAGCCTTCCGAATTTTTATCTTTACTATCTAATTATTTCTGCAAATAAACTTCTTGCTATCTCCAACTTAGATTTTAAGAGACTTAATAAATATCCTAACTGGACCAAATTACGGTACCAAGTCATTTTAAACAAAAATATTAATCCATCCACTCTCCCTTTTCTCTCCATGGATTCTATTAATAATCTAAAAATTCCTAAATCTCTAAAACAAAAGTTAATTCCTTTCAAGAATTATTAAAACTCATTAATATTAAGGACACCTTCCAGTTACTACAACCTCTTCATTTAAATCCTAATATTAGATTAAATAATGTGCCTATCAATCTCTCAAACTTCCCTCTTATTAAAGATCTTAATGTCTGGGATCTGATACAATACAAAGATGAAACTCTCACTAATGTAATGTAAAATTTTTAAAGCAGATATTAAATATACTACTATCTTAAGACAATTGAGAGAATTAATCACTGATAAATTTGCTCATATTAAGACAGACAAACTAGATATCATAAATGTTGAAAAAGTGATACAGACTTTAAATCTTCCAGAGAAAATGTTATCTAAATCATATAATTTTTTTACACAAATAATTCATGAATCAGATTGCCTTTTTCTAAATACTGGGACAAACATAATTTTCAATTATCTGCAAATCAGAAACTCACAGCTATCAAGAATACTTTGGACTACTCTCCCTTTAAGAAGCTTTTTTACACTCAATTAATGATAAATAATAACGCGTACTATACTCCCTCTAAATTAAATAAATTTAATCCTAGCAAATCTGCTTCATGTTCCTGTTGCTCCTTTCCAAACGCTGATCTTTTACATGTTCTATGGTCTTGTTATCACTCACACAAACTTTGGACCTCTTTAAAAGTGCGTTTGCAAAAGATAGGATATCACAAATCCACCTTATCTTGGGAACTAGCGTTACTTCACATATCTAATACTCATTTATCTAAACTAGATACACAAGTAATAGTTCACATATGTTCCCTCATAAAACTTTACATCACACAAAACTGGCTCGACCGCACTAAACTGAATTGGAACAACTTTAAGAATTTAGCTTTTACATACATTTCAGCACAGAAAATATTAGTCAAAAGCCCCAAGAAGCGGGCTCAAACTAACAAAGTCATAGAAAAAGTCTTGTTTATCATAAATACTGATTAATGGATTAACATATCTGAGGAGATTCTTAGTTTTTTTTTTTTCTCTTTCTTGCATAATTACACCTACTTTTAATTATATTTATACTTACTCTGTTTTGCCTTTGGTTAACATATGTACATATTGTTTATAGTTACTGCATGTATGTAACCTTCCTCAAAGGCTTTACCTACAACAGTACTTTTTAATTCATATGATACATCATGCAGTTTGGTTATTTTGTTGTTGATGTTTGTCTGTATCTCTAAATTTTATATTCAATAAAAAGTTTTTTGAAAAAAAAAAAGGTAAAAGAAGGATGTCTGCTGGTCACTGTCATGACTGGCCTCCTAATGTCTTCATGTGACAGTCTGGATTAAATAAACGTTTACGGTTGTATTGCTGCTTATTTTTCACTGGCACAGTCTGTTTTTAAATAAAAAAATGTCCTCTGGCTCTTGTCTTTATATCAGCATACCTTTTCTTCTTTATGTCTGTAATCCTTTCCCCTGAAAGTCTTAATTATTTGGCATTTGTTTACCGGGTTGGTTAACCTGTTTTCAGCAGAGGCCTGGGGAGAAAA
The DNA here is from genome assembly GCF_019279795.1 of Protopterus annectens. NCBI lineage: Eukaryota > Metazoa > Chordata > Ceratodontiformes > Protopteridae > Protopterus > Protopterus annectens. The sequence goes on from NC_056739.1 coordinate 118,183,284, forward strand.
GCTCCACATACAGTACAATACAAATACAGTATAATCCAATCCAATACAAATTACATTAGAAATACTATACAAAATAAGTTGAAATAACAAACTGTGTTACAAGATGTTACAATATACACTACACATCTAGACAATTGTGTAGAGTTAAAACATTACAGACAATAATAGTCACTTTCACTATATACATAGCCTATGAGTAGATAGTGTACAAAAGTAGTATGTAGGTAGTACAATGTATAACATTGACTGTTATAGTACATGAAAAATAGAATGTTGGTTTCAGTTAAGAAAATAATAGTCAGACAGTTAGTGATACAGAAAGACTGAGAGAGTTAAGAAGAATAGAGGCATTACAACCCGAGCAGTAGCTTAAGGATGTGCATAGAAACAGAGAAGGAGTTAGGACAGCCTTAGGATCGTGCAGACTGTGAGGGAGAGAAAAGTGACAGAGAGGAGGATGAGGCTAGTGTGGAAGAAGAGGAAGAGCTGAGCATTAGGCAGGCTTTATGCAGGAGCAGAACCATGAATTTTTGAGATGATTTCTTAAAGAGGCTTTGAAATGGGTTAGGCCCGGCAAAGACCTGGTAGCTAGAGCTAGTGAAATCCATAGTACAGAGACAGAGTATGAATACAGAGAGTGACCTGGTTTTCCTGTTGGTTTTGAGATAACTAAGAGATTTTTGTCTTCTGATTGTAGGGATCGATTTGGTGTGTAAGGTGTGACTAAATTGGCTACCAAAGGCAGGCAGTAGGCTTGAAAATAAGGTTGTGCAAGGTAGATAGCTGAATAAAGGCAAGCTGGCTGGGGAGTTCAAGCCAGTTATCAGATGTCACCCAAGCTTCTGCCACAGACGGTATAATTCCAGAAGAGTAGCACACACAAACTTCAGTTGTGAACTCTCTCTGTAGATTCTTTGCGTATAAGCTATGGTTTCCAATGGATGTTTTTTGTCATGGCAATTCTTTCTCCATTGCTAATGTTTTGTATAAATTGTCCTTACTAGCCTATTGGCTTATGGCCATAACAGTATCATGTTTCCATACCTTGGTTCTCATAGAATTCCCAGAATAGGTTGCTATCAAAAGGTGGGTAATTGTCAGTTCTTACTGCTTCTGGTATGCTACATTTTGCAACTGTCTTATCCAGAAGATGTAGAAAACAATTGGTTTAGAGTGATGAATTCTGAATAATCATCTATAGCCAACAAATGTTCATTGCTGTGCACATAAAAGCCAATTTTCAAGTCAGGCCATGGTTCTTTTGGAAGTTTTGGTATTTGTATGGCAGCTGACTATTTGTGCTGCTTGTTTTGTATGGCAGTATTATATTAGTTTCTACTCTTGCTTACTTTGATGATGTTCACTTTTTTGCTCACACTGTCACCTTTTGTTAAAGGACAGATACATTTCTATTATTAATCACCACTGCTCTCTCTCCATCTTGTTAGTGTTACCTTATATCACAACCTTGACAAAACCTGTTTTATTGTGTGTCATTGGCTCTGTCTGGCTGTCAAACATTTGTTTTTTGGTATACTTTGCATATGTACTTTTACATCTGCATAGTTTTGAAAAAAATGTTCTTTCTGCGTTCTGTACACAGTTTGCCTGAGAGTGGGCATTATCCCCTGTGAGGACGTTGATGCCAACACTGTGTTTTTTTAACTTTTTTTACTCTGTATTGCATTTAGATACCATTCATTGGACCATTCTCTTTCATTCCGTGTTATGTCTGTTAGTCATTTTTTGGCGTCTTTAACTTACTTATTTTCTTTTTGCATCCGTCCATTTCAATGCTTCTATTTTTGTTATATCTAGGGAATTAGCAGACTGTAGAAGTTTGCACATGGTCATTTCTGCTTCAGTTAGAACTTTTCTCCTGCTGCTATAGGATTCCATTATCCAAGTTTATTTTTTAATGCCTATAAACTCCTATTTGTTTGGTATTTATGTTACTCAGAAATGCTGTCTTTGCAAAGACTCATCTTACTTTTGCCTTGCCTTCCTGAAATTGTAAATTTCATATTCTGTATGTTTTAGGCTCAAATTTGTATATCGCATCCTAGAACATAAGGCTTCCTATATCATAGTCATGTTTTCCTACAATGTGCAAAGGTAAAACTTTTAGTCTACCACATTTTCAGATATTTAGGATGCTTGCATAATTTATTATTCTCATTCATTCCATGCAAGCTTAAATTGTTCTTCTCATTCATTCCATGTGAGCTTAAATTATTCTTCTCATTCATTCCATGCAAGCTTAAATTGTTCTTCTCATTCATTCCATGCAAGCTTAAATTGTTCTTCTCATTCATTCCATGCGAGCTTAAATTGTTCTTCTCATTCATTCCATGTGAGCTTAAATTATTCTTCTCATTCATTCCATGCAAGCTTAAATTGTTCTTCTCATTCATTCCATGCAAGCTTAAATTGTTCTTCTCATTCATTCCATGTGAGCTTAAATTGTTCTTCTCATTCATTCCATGTGAGCTTAAATTATTCTTCTCATTCATTCCATGCAAGCTTAAATTGTTCTTCTCATTCATTCCATGCGAGCTTAAATTGTAAGCGCCTTAGTCTATGTCAGATGTTGTCAAGTTAAATATCTCTACAGATCTGTTTCTATTTTCACTATTAGTCTTGTATACCTTACTTTTTGTACAAATCTTCTTTGGGACACTCATTTATGAAAATGTCCTGAAAAGTCTCTTAATTGGCTTGCTTTTCCTTACTTGAATTCTTTTTTTTAAGTAGGAAATGGATCAGAGACTATTAAAATAATAAAATGAGCTTGCATTTTGCTAAAGAATAAGACAATTCTCCTCATAACAAGTTGTCATGCTGTCATATATGATGATAGATAGATTGTGTAGCTCACATTTCTTCACTTAACTAAAATGGAAAGGCAAAATCTGTGTGTGTATCAATTTACATGAGACAATTGTACATGTGCAGGAGTACCACACACAGTATTGCAGATTTTATTGCCATAAAACAACAAAAACGACCAAGGAGAGGTTCAGGTAACAGAGGCTGTTCTTTAGTAAAAGGGCCACACAAACGTATGACTGTTCAGTGTTAAAAGCCACATGAAAATTCTTGAACTGCTTGTTTTCAGACTTGGCTGACATTTCCAATATGGGACACAGGATGAACATTATGAAAGCAGGTGAAAGCTGTATGAGTAGCATTATGTGTCTTTCAGTAGGCACCCATCTTGGTCTTAACTTTTGAAACGACGGTAATTATAAATGGCGGAATGCTGCTACTGTCTTACTTCATCCTCCTTGCTTCATTATCAAGTACACCTCAAAAAATAACAAAGGGGGCTCAGAACCCTTTCAACAGCAATAACAGGTTATCACCTTCCGTATGTAAGCATTGCATTATCTATGGGATAATCAGCTGCGTTTTCATTACTAATGGAGATATCTCCCTGCTGAAAACCTTATGTATAACTCTGTGCACAGATGTGTGTGTGCCATTATGTTTGCCATTTTTTCCTGTTAATCTAAAATCAGTAGTACAGAAATGGCCTTCTCCTAGATTTCACATCCCACTGCTTTATTCAAAGAGTTAAATAAAAATATATTTCAGAGAAACTCCAAAGCCTCCCTTTCTTCTTCTGACAGCAAAGTCTGTTTGTCCCTCAAGATGATACACAACTGATTTAAGTGGCTTATGGTGTTCTGGAGATAAATACTGCTTTTAACTACCTGTAACAATACACACCTCCAGTAACTATGTAGTACCATGCTGCATGCAGCAAGTGTCATATCAGGAGTGATTATCTATCAGGTTAACCTACCTGGCTGAGGCCGAATATCTGACTATGGAGGTCTGACTAGCAGTCCTGGCCTGGGTGACTGGTCAGGAGAAGCAGGAATGAACACTGAATTATTAGCTCACCTCTTTGGGGGTGAGATTAGAGGTTACCACAGTGCTGTGCTCTTGGTGGTTGGGCTGCTGACTGCAGGTCTTGGAGCAATATAGCACAGGTCATGCTTTTGGGAGAATTTGTGAGTAGCAAAAGTTATGCTCTGCTTGCTGTGGTCACTGCATGTTTTTTGCACCAAGGACAATAAGAGACACTGAAGAGGGGCAAAAGAGAAATATCCTCTATCGTGGTCACTGGCAAATAACTTTGTGCTGCTTTGGAAGAGAGATAAGGTGACATGGGTCAGAAGGTCTAGGACAGAAGCTTAGTAGGATGAGTGGAACGAGAAACTTTACAAAGAATTCAGAATGTCAGAGCAAATGATTCACTATACTCTGAATATAACTGTAGAGTAGTGCATCAGTGTGAGTATATCCTAGTGCACCGAACAGTTGTGTGGCATCATCAACAGTACCAAATAAAGTATAGTTACTCTGTGTTATAAGGACTGGTACACATCTGGAACAGTCAACTGTGACCAGAAGGGCTGGTAAATGTCTGGAACAATCAACAGTGACCATACAAACTGGTACACATCTGGAACAGTCAACTGTGATCAGAAGGGCTGGTACATGTCTGGAAAAGTCAACTGTGACCAGAAGGGCTAGTACATGTCTGGAACAGTCAACTGTGACCATAAGCACTGGCACACATCTGGAACAGTCAGCTGTGACCATAAGGGCTGGTACATGTCTGGAACAGTCAACTGTGACCATAAGTACTGGCACACATCTGGAACAGTCAACTGTGACCAGAAGGGCTGGTACACATCTGGAACAGTCAACTGTGACCATAAAGGCTGGTACATGTCTGGAGCAATCAGCTGTAGCCATCACATATCTGGCTACCAAAAGTATATAATATATCTAACAAATGCATTTACAAATGAAAACTTCAATGCAAGAAAAATAAATGACACAGATAGCATCCAGCTGAAGAACAATCAGGAGCCAGTAAGCAAGGACACCTTCATTCAAAATTCACAGTGGATGATTACGTTGAGGCCCACTAACTCAGATTTCAATTATGCTAAGCTAAGGGCTTTGCTACTGTATTAGGAATATTAGGAGGCCTTTCTCAGCAAAGTGTTTCAGGCATCAGATTATATGAAGCACAAAACCACTGAGAAGGCCACTTTTCCTGAGTGCTGCTGTATAGTTCAGAAAAACTCTCTGTCACTTATATCTGATGTCTTCCCCACATGCCTTAGCTATTATTTCTTATCCTTTAACCTGAGTAAGGCAGTCTACCTTTCATTGTGCCTCTTAGTCTGAAAGCAGGCAAACTATGTGAATATAACATCACAGAGACATTATTATATATTATATTATATGGGGGGAGGTTGGCATAATGGTTAAGATGTTTGCCTTACAATCGCAAGGTGCAGGGTTTGATTCTCCCATGGGGTAATTGGCTAGGCTTAAAATGGGCCACAAGGGCAGTTAGTCTAGTACTAATCTATGAACCTATTATGTACAGTAAGATTTAAGGGTATCTGAGGAGACAAGGGACACTATTATGTGATGGTATCACAACAATAAAGGATTTTGTACATCTTTTTTTTATTTTTGTGACTGGGGAAATATGCACTGCCTATCAAAGTGAGAACATATGTCACCAGTGTGTTGGAAAAACCTGAACTCACTGTATTGGGAAAGGGAGTACAGCAAACATCCAGAGTATTGTAGGGAAACAGTCACTGAACATATTCAGACAGCATGAAAATGTATGGATTTATAACATTCTCTGATGTTCTATGATCTTGGAGTAGATAGTTTAGCAGTGCATGGAAATCACCTCCCTCACAGAGGAGCTTAGAGAATTTATTATTTATTTATTTTATTTTACATTTGTTGACCAGGATAGTCCAACTGGTACATGTCCATTTTCAGCGGAGGCCCGGGGAGAAAATCTCCACACAGTAATGTGTTATATACAATACAATAGACAGACAATTTAAAGAATATATGAGTCAAACTGTTGTAAATATTCAAACTATCATAAATCAAACTGTTAATACAAATATATAAATCAGAAATTAGCACCAAATAAGTGTGGGACAAAAGAAAGAAAGAATTAAAAAAAATTCCTACAGTCAAGAGTTAGGTAGAAAAGAGTAGGTCATAAGGTCAAAGGTAAAAGGTGGCAGGAAGAAGTAAGGGGAAAGGAGGTTAGACAGGAAGTAGGGAGGGAGGAAAAGATGAGTTGTAAACAGAGTGAAGGTTTTATGAAGAGAACAAGATGTGTACTAGGCTAGTGTGGGGAGATTACAGGGGCAAGGAGTGAGGTGGGTAAGGTAGTGTTTAAGAGAGATTTTGAAAGTATGAGTCTGGGATAGGCTTCTTAGAGTCAAGGGAAGCCTGTTCCAGAAAATGGCTTGAGAGTAGCTATATAAGTTTTGTCCTGCACACTTATTAGGTTTGTAAATTTGTAGAAGATGTTGATCTGAGCTCCTTAAAGATCGAGTGAGAGTGTAATAGGAGACTAGTGAAGAGAGGCTAGGACAGGAAAATGGTTTGTTGTGAATGAACAGTGAGAAGTTGGATATATTTGAGATGGTTATGAAAGTCAAGCCAGTGTAGTGACTTGAGGGCAAGACAGTGATAGGATTTGTAAGGCAAGTTAGCAGCAAATCTAGCCACTTTGTTATAGGTAGATTCAAGTTTAGAGAGAAGTGTAGACTGAAGGTTAGTAAAGATTTGTGCGCTATAAAAAATAATAGGGAGGATATAGGCATTGGTAAGGGTTATTCTAGTTTCAGGAATGAGAAATGTTTTATTTCTATAAAGAAGACAGAGCTTTTGATGGGTTTTCTTTATATTGTGATGTATGTGAAGGTCAAATTTCAGTTGGTCATCCATAATTACTCCAAGGAGCTTGGTATGGGTTTCTGGAGCTATTATTGCGTTGCTGAGTGAGGAGATGGTGAAGGAAGATTTAAGAGAGAGATGAGATTTTGGAAGAAAAAGTAGTAGTTTTGTTTTTTGGGGGTTAAGTATAAGAAGGTGTTGAGTTAGCCAAGTTTCAGTCTGGTTAAAAGATGTTTGTGAGAGGGTTAGTAGTTCAGTAGGATTGTCAGCTATAGATATAATGGTAGAGTCATCTGCATACTGTATGAGAAAAGACGGGGGACAAGAGTTGTGGAGTTCATTAGTAAAGATGTTAAAAAGGAGGGGTCCAAGGATGGAGCCCTGTGGAACACCTGTATTAATAGGGAGAAAAGGAGAGAGAGCAGAGAGCCATTTGACAGATTGGTACCGGTCTGAGAGGTAGCTGCTGAACCAAGAGATAGCTGTTGGGGAGAGGTTAAGTTGAGAAAGTTTTGAGAGAAGGATAGAATGAGAGACTGTGTCAAAAGCTTTGGACAGATCTAAGAATAAACAAGAAATGAGTTTATTATTGTCTCTGGCTTGAGAGATAGTATTGGTAAAAGAAATAAGTGCAGTGGAGGTACTATAGTGTGGACAAAAGCCATGTTGAGTAGGGGTGATCAGACTGTATTGCAGAAGGTGGGTCAGGATTTGTTTATGTATACAGTGTTCAAGGACTTTGGAGAGGGGAGAAAGTATAGCAATTGGTCGGAAGTTTGAGAGTTCTAAGGAGTTGCCACCCTTGTGTATAGGAATAGTATATAATTTTTTCCAGAGAGATGGAACAGTTGATCCTATATAAGACTTTTTCACTTCCTGAACAGATTTGGTCAACTATTTGACTAGAGTGTTTGAGACATCAGTAGTGGATTTGTACATGTGGCCTGCTTTATATGATTTACCTTGATGTTCTAGTAAGGTTTTTATAATGTTACCCTTTCGAAACACACAAACTGGTTTTTCGTCTAGAATCCCTCTTACATCAGTTTCACCTGTTAAAAGTGCCCATTTCTTCTCTAAGATGCTTTTGATATAATAAGCATCAACAGAGAAGGTAGTAATAAAACAGGACCAATAATTGTTTTTAGTTTGATCTTTATCTACCCCTTCATGATAGGTTCAAATACCAACCTAAGGGTAATGAAACCAGGTAAAGGGGGTGGGGTGGTCCTAATGTAGAAACATGATTATGTAAAAAAAATTGTGGAGATTTTGGAGACTGCCACGTATGCCCATAGTTCATCGAACGAGCTGAATGGTGCCTATAGGAAAATTAGAGGGCTTTTACAAGATTTGTTCATCGATGGGCTTATTACAATTGAATAACATCAATTTTTGTCTGTAGATTATCCCATCACTCCCACCATTTATGGAATACCAAAGATACAGAAGGACATACATCATCCCCTTTTTTGCCCCATTGTGGATGCCAGAGGTCCCATCACTCAAACATTAGCAAAATATCTTGACCTTCAGGTCAAAGAATTGTTAAAAATGGAAGCTTTACTGTGCAGAGATTCATGGGACTTTTTGAAAAAGATCAATGCAGTGACTTTTGATAGGTCCTTTATTTTTATAACGGCTGATGTAAAGGACCTCTACACTGTTATTCCCCATGATCTGGGGATTCAATGGTTTTGTGAATACCTGGGAAATAAACACGTCATAGGATAAAATTAATATGTTTGAGCAATTACTAGAAATGTTCTTAAAAAACAACTTTATTATGTTTGAAAGACAACTTTACGTCCAAAAAGAAGGGGTTGCGATGGGGGCAGCATGTGGTTGCATGTATGCAAACGTTGCCATGCTTGAATGGGAGAAAAGATTTTCAATGAAATCTCAGTTTTTTTTTTCCATTCTGCCATCTGTATACTCGCTTCTTGGGTGATATATTTATTCTTTGGGAAGGGCCTAAGCAATTAATGGACCCATTCTTAAGTACATCAATAATGTCACCTCCTTTTTAAAATTCACACATACTGTAAATGAAACAGAACTAGCATACCTGGACATTCTACTTAAGAAAGATATCCAGAATAGTAGGTTTGTGTCTGAAATCTTTCGTAAAGCAACCTATTCCAATAATTATCTGCATTTTACAAGTTGCCATCCTTACACGCAAAAAAGAGGTGTCCTAAAAGGGCAATTTGTCAGAGCTGCCCGTATGGTCACTCTGTCTGACAGTGTTTTTTGGATGAATGTCAAAAACTGAGTTGTATGTTTGTTAGGCGGGGTTCTCCATACCCCTTCATGGTGAACATCATGAAAGAGGTCATTTTGAAAAGAGAAAGTGGGCATTTTACCCCCCTTTGAATACAGATATTAACCTATGTGATAATGACACCATTGACACCCTCAGACATGAATAGTCAAATGTCACAGCTATTGCTGTAGGGAATTATCATGAAGGGGTAGATAAAGATAAAAATAAAAACAATTATTGGTCCTGTTTTATTACTACCTTCTCTGTTGATGCTTATTATATCAAATGCATCTTAGAGAAGAATTGGACACTTTTAACAGGTGAAACTGATGTAAGAGGGATTCTAGACGAAAAAACAGTTTGTGTGTTTTGAAAGGGTAACAATATAAAAACCTTAATAGGACATCAAGGTAAATCATAAAAAGCAGGCCACATGTACAAATGTGGTTCCTGCAAATTTTGTCCCTATGTATTGGAAGTGCATGAAATTAACATCAAGGGGATGAGAAATAGGATCAGAGATAGGTTTAGCTGTACCACAGAAAAACTTGTTTATTGCACCCTATGTGAATTTTGTCCCTATTTTTACATAGGTAAAACCGAGCGCAAACTTAAAAATAGAATTGGGAAACATTTAAGGAATATCGGGGACCATTGTGAAACTAATACTCTAGCTAAGCATATCATACAACAACCTGAACATAAATTCAAGTTTATAGTTCTTGATGTAGTCAACCCCTCATGTAGAGGGGGTGCATGGCCATACCTATTAGAGAAAGTTGAATTGAGCTGGCAGATTCACCTAGACTCTACACATTGGCCTTGGGTAAATGAATGTTTATCTACACATTGGCCTGGGGTAAATGACTGTTTATCTATTGCCAGCATTTTAAAACTTAAAGCATTGAATAGATAAGCCTGTTATAATGTGGGCAATTTATATTATTGTTATTTTATTAGATTCTCATAGACCTTTATATCTTGTGGAAGATTGGTGTCAACATGTTTTTTAATTGTTAGGTGTTAATGTAAAATCTGTGTGTTTTTTCTGTCTTTTGTGCATATTCTCCTTTTAACAATGCAGTTTTAAAATACATTTTTTAAGCCATGAATGTCATTAATGATTTAAGAAGTACTTTTTCTTTAACTTTGTACTGGGAAGTGATGTCATGCTATTTGAATATTTATTCTGGTAGTTAGTTTTTTGTATTTTCTGATGAAGTTCCTGGTTAAACGTAATTTGGAACGAAAGCGCTTACACAAGGTTAGATTAATAAACGTGGTTCCTGCTTGTATCCTGCTTGAGCTATTTTGCTGATTTTGCATTAAGAACAAAGCATGAGGAAAGATGTATATAATAATAATGCTGAAAAAAGCAAATACAGGATACATTATGGAAGTGGGGCACACTGTATGTTCCTTACAGGAAGTAATGGTAAACAAATATTTTATTATTTGCTACTGAGCTTTGGACACTAGAACAGCAGTACAGTGAAGAGAGGACCCAGAGTATAAGCGAGATCCACTACTATAAGTCATAATTGAACTACTGAAAGAATGGTTTAAATAATATAACTACATTCCTTGTTTGCAGATGTGCATCTCTGCTTAAGAGAAAGTCTGCTATGCCTTCCCTTAAGTACACGCATTGTGCATGATCACACACATCTGATGAATGCTCTTGCATCAAGGCAGTGTTGTAGAACCAAGATGTGCCCCTTATCCATATATTGCATGCTGTACATCTGTCGTCCAGCAGGTGTCAGCACTGCAGTAACCACATTGCCACAGTCCTGCAACATGAGTTAGTCTGTATCAGGTTACACTCCCCAACAGCTCTTCCAGCACACAGGTCAGTAATCAATCATGGGTCATCAAGGGCACTATAAGGCTTCCATGCTCTGAGACAGTTGTATAGCTTTTACAACATCAGGCAGAGCTAAGCAATATTACCTCACATTGTCAGTACGCTCCCTTTCACTACTGTCAGAATGGATATAACTGCTGTGAAAGACAGTATCACAGATAATGTAATGGCCTTTATGAGAAACATCAGCTCACAACCATGGTATTAGTAACCTATGGCTCCAGTTGGTGAGTAGGTAGGCTGGGGTCCTACAGTATTGGAGACAACATTAGGATTAAATGATTCAAGAGTGTCAGTCCCATGGCTACATCTTTGCTATGGGGTATTTTAGCAAAGATCTTAGTACCAGGAATCCAGGAAATCAGGAGAATTTATGCTGTGAACCCAGAAATAAAATACTCATATACTGCCATGTGTAAGGTAGTTGGTGCAAAGGGTTAAGGCTGTGAGCTGTGGTACAGGGTGTAAACCCCTTAATCCTCATTTGCCTATGTGACCTTGAGCAAGTCACTTAACCAAACATTGCTCCTGGGTCACCCCTGTAAAGGGACTGTGTTTTTTTGGCCAGCTGGTTAACGATTGGGTATTATTATTTCAGAGAA